>NC_090271.1:95822500-96122500 GCF_040414725.1 Anabrus simplex | reverse complement strand
GCATCTGGCCACCTTATTTCTGACACTCCTAACATGTCAATCTTCGTTATCTTCATCTCATGTTTCAAATCTTCCAACTTTCCACACTTCATTATCGATTGCACATTCCATGTTGCTATTCTTTTCTCTCCTCCACTGTATCTCCTTCGCTTCATCTTTTCAGTTGTCCTCGCCCGGAGATCCCAACGGAGGACTATTCCAGAATAATTTACTAAAGAGCCTTCCATCATACTGCCGATACTTGGAAAATCTTAATAGATCATTAATGGAATGTTTTTCCGTTGCTTTCTCCATCCTATGCCGTTGACCAGCACTAAAGTGGCTCATCCGCCTTCACAGGTAGTTTCCTACCTCTAGGACAAGAAAGTGCCCTATATCATTACCCGCTCATCCGCCCTCCCAGGAGGCCGTTGGCACTTAGTAATGGTGATCTCCTTATCCCGGGAGACATTCGGTCCCTGTATTAGTCAGCCGCTTGAATATGATAGAAATGTATATTCAAACATTGGCCCCTCTCTACCGCGGGGAGGTGAATATCAGCAATTTCCTTTCATCGAGTTTAGGACCGTGATGGAATTTCCTAAACTCTCCAGTACTTTCAGATGCTATAGTAGCCCCTGTGTATAAAGGAAAGGGGGATAGACATAAAGTTGAAAATTGCAGGCCAGTCAGTTTTACATGTATTGTATGTAAGCTTTGGGAAAGCATTGTTTCTTATTATATCTGACGTGTTTGCGAAATTAATAACCGGTTCGATAGAAGGCAGTTCGAGTTTAGGAAAGGTTACTCCACTGAAGCTCAACTTGTAGGTTTCCGGCAAGATATAGCAGATATCTTAGATTCAGAAGGTCAAATGGACTGTATCGCGATTGACTTAACTAAGGCATTTGATAGGGTAGATCATGGGAGACTATTGGCCAAAATGAGTGCAATTGGACTAGGCAAAACAGTGACTGAATGGGTGGCTATATTTCTAGAAAATAGAACTCAGAGAATTAGAGTAGTCGAAGCTTTATCTGACCCTGTAATAATCAAGAAGATAATTCATCAAGGCACTATTACTAGACCTTTATGGTTTCATAGATATATAAATGATATGAGTACCGAAGTGGAATCAGATATAAGGCTTTTTGCAGATTATATTATTCTGTACAGAGTAATAAATAAGTTGCAAGAGTGTGAGCAATGGCAAAATGAACTCGATAATGTTGTGAGATGGACCTTGGGCAATGGTATGATGATAATCGGGGTTAAAAGTCAGATTGTGAGTTTCACAAATAGGAAAAGTCCTCTCAGCCTTAATTACCGCATTGATGGGGTGGAAGTTCATTTTTGGGATCACTGAAAGCATCTAGGTCTTCATATAAGGAAAGATCTTCTTTGGGGTAATCATATAAATGCGATTGTAAATCAAGGGTACAGATCTCTGCACATGATTATGAGGGTATTTAGAGGTTGTCGTAATGATGTAAAGGTGAAGGTATGTAAGTCCCTGGTAAGACCCCAACTAGAGCTTGGTTCCAATGTATGGGACCCTCACCAGGATTACTTGATTCAAGAACTGGAGAAAATCCAAAGAAAAGCAGCTCGATTTGTTCTGGGTGATTTCCGACAAAAGAGTAGCGTTACAAAAATGTTGAAAAGTTTGGGCTGGGAAGACTTGCGAAAAAGGAGACGAGCTGTTCGGATAAGTGGTATGTTCCGAGCTGTTAGTGAAGAGATGGCGTGGGAGGACACCAGTAGACGAATAAGTTTGAGTGGTGTCTTTACAAGTAGGAAAAATCACAATATGAAGATAACGTTGGAATTCAAGAGGATAAGTTGGGGCAAATATTCGTTTTATAGGAAGGGGAGTTAGGGATTGGAATAACTTACCAAGGGAAATGTTCAATAATTTTCCAATTTCTTTGCGATCATTTAAGAAAAGGCTAGGAAAACAACAGATAGGGAATCTGCCACCTGGGCAACTGCCCTAAATGCGGATCAGGATTGATTGATTGATTGATTGATTGATTGATTGATTGATTGATTGATTGATTGATTGATTGATTGATTGATTGATTGATTGATTGATTGATTGATTGATTGATTGATTGATTGATTGATTGATTGATTGAACTCACATTACAGAACACATTCGTGCTGCACATGTTTACGTATCTGCTCATAGATGGTGCTACTAGTTCTTCGGAATCGATTCCGAAATCGGGTACCCGATCCCCAGGCATATGGAATCGACTCTTTGCGATTCCAGTCGCAACCCATCACTAGTGGAGAGGTCTGGAATTGAGTCCAGGATTTTTGCCAGGCAATCTAGTGATTAGAAATTGTACCACTTCTTCTATCATGCCGGTCAACATTCTGTTGGTGATTTTTTTTCCACCAAAAGGACTCGAAATAGCTAACCACGATTTCAGAGCATACCGATTTTGACGCCTTAACAGTCATGACCAATAGGTGGGCTAGATAGCAGCACTCGTCATACCACTACCGTACCCGTGTTGCATTTCTGTCAGAGCTGTCAAACGGAACAAACTTCATCTTTATAATATTAGCATAGATTAGTGCACTATGTTAACTACACTCATGTTCATAAAAAGCAGAACACCTTGAAAGACTAGAGATAAGAAGTTCATATATTCACAGGACATGTTCATTCGTATGTTCTGGAGAAACGATTAGCATTTCAGTCAGCTAAGGCTCAGCATATGTCTTGTTGCCTAGTAGGCACTGGGTCCTCCATGGCATTGATAACTTCCATGCGTGATGGCATCGACACGTATAAGGCGCAAATGGCATCCTGGGGTATAGCCATCCATGCTGCATTCACCTGGTTCCACAGTTCATCTTTGGTGGTTGACATTGGGTCACAGTGCCGCACCTGTCGTTTCATCGTATTCCACACACTTTCTATTAGCGACAAGTTCGGTGATCGGGCGGACCAGGGAAACAGTCTGACAACCTGTGACAACAAGAAGGCCCATGTTCGGGCAGCAACATGTGGTCGCGCATTGTCCTTCTGAAACATGGCGTCTGGGGTGTCGTGCAGAAAGGGTATGGCTACGGGCCGCAGGATGTCATTCACATAGGTCAAACTGGTCACAGTGCCCTGGACACGCACTAGCTCTGATTTGTGGTTGTACCCAATAGCACCCCACCGCCATAAGGCCTTGAGTTGGCGCTGTATGTGTTGTGCGAATGCAGTCAATGTGATGCCTCTGCCCCTGTCTGCGGCGAACCAAAATGCGACCATCATTTTCAAACAAACAGAACCCAGATTCGTCCGAAAATACTATCTGCTGACATTTCTGTCCCCAGTGACGTCGTTCCATACACCATTGAAGTCTAGCATATTTATGCACATTAGTCAAAGGTAGGCGGAGAAGTGGACGACACGCCGGTAACCCAGACCGTAATAAACAGCGACGGACTGTCACTCCTGATAGTGTACGATGTGTTACACTCTCCACTATTGCACCAGACTCGAGGAGGACGCAGATCTGTCCTGGAATGCCATTCGGGTGAGGTGTAGATCTTCTCGGGGGTGGTCTGGATCGTGCGACCAGACCCATCTCGTCGTGTTCTACGGCCTTCAGTGAACCATTCTGTACACTCCCGTTGCACTGCCGACACACTTCGTCCCACACGAGCAACAATTTCTCGGTTAGATGCATGACGTTCTTTCATGCCAATAATGCGCCCTCTTTCAAACTCACTCATTTGACGGTACGTTTCTCGCACACGACTGTGAGGCATCCAGCACGTCTGCTCAAGTCACACTGATCCATTACCTTCGGTTTATAGCGACAACGAGAGCCGCAGGCACATTTAACCAGTCGGTGGTGGTGCGCCGAGATATCGATGTGGACCTTGAACTTGAGGGCTGACATGGTTCAAATGCTAATCATTTCTTCAGAACATACTAATGCACATGTCCTGTGAATATGAATTTCCAATCTCTAGTCTTTCAAGGTGTTCTGGTTTTTATGAACATGAGTTACTTATAAAAACGTAAATTTACGATTTTCTTGTGTGTATATTTTCTTTAACTTTTTAATATCTGTGGAGTACAAATATAGCACATTTTGTTCCAAATTTAAAAATTATTATTTCTTTCATTAACCACCACTTGAGAGTGATTCTTAGGAAAACGTGTCAGCATAACCACAACGTTAGACATTCTTATCGTACAGCAGAATATTCTGCCGGAAAAGGAGGTTTCTTACCTGCTGCTTCCATTCTGGAGGATCAATGGTCATGGTCGTTACATGTATAGGATTTATCATTTTGTCAGTTTTCGATGGTATGATGTTGCACAGAACACGGATCCAGTCAGCAATAGACTTGGGATAACAGCAATCAGTTAGCATAAGACAGACGCCGCCACTCAATACCGCTATCGCAATGATCGATGGTGGCACCATGGAGCCCACAGGATGCTCTCTTGTCGCTGCTTGGGGCGCCTGAGAACAACACACCTTACAGTACCATTGAGAGTTGGATGGTGCTCTATATACTGCACACGAAATGTAAACAAGACCTACAGATGTGAATTAGTCAGTAAAACACAGCTCACGTAAGTGGTAACTGTGTAGAATATCATCTTGGAGCTGTTACATGCTGTAGTTAAAACGCAAGAGCGTGACAGAACGAGTAGTGGCGCCGTATTACTGCGAACACAGATGGGCGCAGTGATGGTCAATGTAACAGAACAAGAGGACTGATAAAATTGTGACGTAATCGTAAATACAGAGTGTGTAGTAACCATGGCAGCTGAAGGAAGGGTGGTGGGGTGCAGAAGTCATTTTCGCCCTACCTAGAGTAGCTCAGATGAAATTAGGTATTAAAATACGGAGATGTGGATGTGAGAAAATAATGTAGTGTGCTTGTGTGTATTTACAGCAGTGTACGAAATTACAAAATGCCCATTATGTGTCCCAGTCCTTCACCTCCCCCCCCCCTATTTTCTCTCCCTTTCACTTGTCATCCATCGCCTCCTCGGAATTTTGGGACGTAGCATATTTATGTTTGAAATAATACTGGTCCCGGATGACTAGTCATTCTGACCTCCAACCATCTGTTGGCTGGTTTGATTCTAGAAACATGTACACATATTACGCTGATTAACATTTTATTTAAAATGGTACAGTATTCATTTTCCACAATGAAGAGGTCATTATTTTAGAAGTTTGCCATTCCAGAAAACGATATACGGTATCTGTGGACAAATGTCTTTTTCAGACTGAATCTCTTATTATGGTTAGGTGAGTATATGACCTGCACCAGCTAAGAATAACTTAATTTAGGATGAGATTTTCGGTGGTATAATTTCCCAGAAATGAAATAAGTACATTGGTTTTGGAGATTAGTCCAGATTAGAATTTCCGGGTAGTCTTCTTGATTCTGTTACTAATCTCTTCGCTCTTGAAGTCTGAGTGAATTTCGCGATTTGATTGGTATCACGGGGCTCCTGAGTAAGGCGTAGCGCACGGTTTTGGATGCGCTGAACCTTATCCAAATGGTTTTTCGCTGCCATACCCCAGACCGGAATGGCATATTCGACGATTGGCCTAATGGAGGAATTGTACTGCGTGAGTCCGTTTTCTAGATTTAGACCTTTATCTGCTTTCATGAGGGGGATTATAAGTGAAAGGCGTTTGGTCGCCTGAGCAGAGATGTTCTGTATATGGTCTTTAAAGGTCAGTCTTCTGTCTGGAGTGACACCCAGCCATTTTGTTTTATTAGACCACTTAATCGCTTGACCAAAAAGGACCAGTGGTGCGGGGTCTGTTCTTAAACGTTTGGAGAAAATGTTAGCACGGCTTTTATTGACAATAATTTTAATTCTCCAATTTCGAAGCAAAGGTTCGAAGGTGGAGGTAATTTTGTACTCTGAGTTGTCGCCAAGAGACAGAGAAGATGGCCGTATCACCAGCATACATGCAGGTTTTCGGTGCGTCGGGTTCTCCCCCTCCGAACTATAAAGGTGGCTTCGGGCCTTCGAGGCAGATATGAGAATGCAGTGGTGAAAGATCGCCAACTCCCACGACCTCGTTTATTATTTGATTTGTAGTAAGATGCTTCAGCCCACTCTACCCCAAAAAATGACGAAGCTCCCTTGCTGCTGACGGCGCTCCAGTATGAAGAGTTCGCTCTATCTCTCAACCGATCGCCTTCAGACTCTATCCCGTTGTATAGGTGCAAGCTTATGGCTACCTCATGAGAAAAAACTTTCACTTCCACTATTCCTGATGCCATGGGCTATGGGTTGTTGCCCACCTCACGCGTGCTGCCCTGCGGTGTGGTTTAAGAGGAACTGTAGGCGCAGGCCTCCTTGATATCAGTCCTCCGCCTTGCAACCGATTTCTCAGCGTCTGATCTGTCACATTCACTCCGGTGGCCATCCGAAGATCCTGGCACAACATGGCGGCAGAAGCAGTGGGCCTACGGTGTGCTGAAAGCAACAAATACCAGTCATCCCCGCGAGTTGCTTTGTGTAGGCGTCTCTTTAATTGCCGATCAGCAACCATTTGCGTCTCCCAGAACTGTTTACAAGCTCTGAAGATATCACTTTGATCCATTCCAACATGAGTGGCGACATCCTCTTGTCAGCAATGTCACAAATCGAATGCAGTCAGTAGCAGAAATGGTACCTACTCTTACTATGTTTACCTCGGTCCTGCACGTGCTGTCTATACATCACCGACCTCACAAGGGGTGATGTCAAATGGACTGACTCAACATATGCCTTCCTAATCAGTATGTGCCTCAGACTCTGGCTTATAGTGAATACTGTAATCAGGTTTGAGTTACCGTAACATATATCGCGTGAAATCTTAATATGCAAATAAATAAAAATTGAGCACTGCACTTCTATTCAATTAACTAATTGATCTGGATTGTGCATCCCTTCCAGATCTCGCCGACTTCACACGTACAAATGATGAATTTTCCCAGTGGCACCACTGAACGTACGCTGCCCACGGGTAGATCCTACAAGAACTTTCCAAGCCAACGAGTTAATTAAATATTCAAGTTATAATTAATGATTATACTTTGGCTAAGAAAATATTATTGCACCAAATATTAAACAAATAATGTTTTTAACAATTCGCTTCAAAACCCCATCTCACAAATGCTGCTTTTGTAAATCAGTAATCAATTACTCTTAACCGAGTTGTAGGACTGTCCTATAAGCTTTAATACTAACACAATAGGAGGGGGTACCAAAATGGGCTGTGCCGAGGGCGCCTAGTACCCAAAATTCCTGCCTGCCCAGAAGTATGATTGTATAAATTATATCTTTGTTGCTTGCGACACGGATTAAGATATCATTTCTTCTCGTAACTTATTTCTGTGTTTTCTGTTTGGCATCTTCCATTTCATGGCCTTCCCAGATAAGCAAACGGTTTTTCATTCTGCAGCTTGTCACCTTCTAACCCAGGACATTCCAAGTGCTCAGCCCCGAGCGCCCAGGTCTGAGAGGGAACCCTAAAGAGAGAGATATCGGGTGATATGGAAACATACGAGCTTGGGCGGGGGGAGGGGAAGGAGTTAGTTCTTTGGTAAGGATGTAGAAAGAATTCAAGAATTATAATAAATCAGCATATCAAACCGATTCAAGAAAATATAACTTTTTAATTTAGGACGCCACGCGACATTTCTTTGATGACACGTGGCATTTCTTTGATTCCACCAACTTAGTGGTTTCAGGGGAAAATGAATGATTGCGTAACCCTGCTTCCCAAACCAACATACGACAAATAAGCCCAAATGTTACTCTTATTCAGGCGTAAGCAGTCAAGCCCAACGTGTGATAGTGGAGCACCATACGAAATTATCCGGCACTCCATCGAGGAGTGCAATTTGAGAGCCTACATGAGTGATCTGAGAGACTTGTACAGTGCTACACCATCGAGGCTTGAGTGGATAGCTAGAGTGGACGTTAAGCTCTAACATTCTTCTGTGTTGCGTCATTCCATCAATATGTATTTTATTATCTGTATGGTTGTTCTGTAATTTTAACGATGATTTCTTTCTTATGTAATGTCATACGCTAACCACGTGCATAACTTTTTCTTACAATTGGTTTTACGTCGCACCCACACAGATTGGTCTTACGGCGACGACGGGACAGCAAAGGGATAGGAATGGGAAGTAAGCGGCCGTGGCCTTAATTAAGGCACAGCCCCAGCATGTGTCTGGTGTGAAAATGGGAAACCACGGAAAACCATCAACAGGGCTGCCGACAGTGGAGTTCGAACCCACTATCTCCCGAATGCAAGCTCACAGCGGTGCGCCCCTAACCACTCGATCTGTACGTGAATACCTCATATTCTCATATTCAGGTTCATGACTGAGAATATGTATTCGCGAAGGTATGTAGAGTCTAACATAAATATAATTTGCTTGCCAAAGCGTTGACACACGGAAATTATTCTTTTTCAAGCTCTTATGAGGCCGCCCCGAATGTTGTGACACCTCTCTTTCAAACTTATGTTACACTGTAGCCTTGTCGGTTTTCTATAAAATTTGTCCGAGCCTGCTCAAAATTTTCAGAAAACTGCGTCGTAAAAATGTTAATTCAGGTGACATTTCTTGAATGTTTCTAATTGAAATGTTTCATCTTAAAAGCATAAATTCTATCCCACAACATCAATCAATACATTTTTGTCTCGCAAAGAAACATATACCGATAAGTCACTCAAATGGTTTGTAATACGGGCTAAAGGGGCAGTGTCAGCAACCCAGCGCGTCCTTTCTTCCTTCTTGCATCACCAGAGTGAGGCTCAGCCCCAGGCAGTACCAGGACTCCCTAGCCTTCAAACGCTCAGTTCAAACGGTCTGTTCACACCAGATGCCAGCCTTCTGATTAACATAACTAGTGCATTTCATAACTTTGGCTTCTCCTTATTGATCTTCGTATTACGGATTTTCCTCAATTTCTCGTACGTCAGTTCCAAGCCCTCTTGTAGACCACGATCCTCTTCAGCAATATCAGCAATGAATCACTGAATCATCCAGCGGCATAATTAGGACAGTAATATCCTCCCTTACATTTAAGCACACAATATGAAATGTACTACAAATACAAATACAAACCCATAAAATAAAATAAAATAAAATAAAATAAAATAAAATAAAATAAAATAAAAGCAAAGTCACCTCCGTACAGGCCATGAAGGCCCTTGGAGGAGTGGAAGGTAAAGGCTTCCACCATTGTTAACCTCGGCACGTGATGGGGTAGAGTGGTTAGCTCTGCGCCCGGCCGCCTTTGCCCCCAGGAATTAACCTGGAACTCATTTTTGGTGTAAGCTGAGTGAACCTCAGGGCCATATGCACCTTCGGAAGTGGAAATATCGTTTCTTAAATTTTACGACTTCCTGACGGGGATTCGAACCCGCGTCCTTCCGGGCGAACCGAGCACGCCTTTACCGCCTCTGCCAGGCAGCCCCTAAAATAAAGGGTAATTAATTTTGTAAAGCAGGTACACATCACATTCATTCATTCATTCATTCATTCATTCATTCCAGCGACAGCTGGAATATGCTACTTGATATTCTCCAGAAAATGACCTCGGCAAGCACTTTGGAAAACATTCAGGGATGCTGATGTTCTGACATCTTCTGGGAGAGGTTTCCATAATTTAGAGCCAAGGACAGTGAAAGAATGGCTGTACAAAACCATACGATGTAAAGAAATAAAGAAGGTAGTAGATGAACGAGAACGTGTATTGCGGTTATGATATGATGAATTCCTTTCCAAATCGTTTAATTATATTAAAAGTAAAGGTGTGGGCATCAGTGTATAATAAATTACTGTAATTAGTAGTGTACGCCGTACTGCAATTGACAACATTCGACAGTGGAGGGAGTCTTAGATGCATTATTACAGTCTCAATTGGCGGTCTTCCATAATCTCACATATTTTCGCATTAAAATCTCCGTCAATGACTAATATTTATTTTTAGGTAGGCTACATTTCTGGTGTTATGTTCTAGCTGGTCGTATAATTCATCAAATTCTTACACGGAGGAACTTTCATCTTAATGGAGATGACATTGTCACAGACTGGATCATATCTCATTCGCTAGAATTTTAGGTCACTAAAGCGACAACATTCCAACTCAGATCATCACTTCAAGAAAAATACACGGTATTCTTCGCATGAGTAACCAAGTTTGACTGTCCAGCCCTTATCCCGTTCCTCTACGGCAGGGCCTCTCAAACGCCCGAAATCTCACGCGTGCAAATCGGGGCGCAAGAGCTCCGTGCACTGTGCATCAGTCGAGCTCGGCTTGTCTCAGACCAACGCTTCGTCTCCGGGCTACTCGGCTAAGCTCGGCTAAGCTTGGCTCTACTCGGCGCAACTCAGCTCGGATTTGGAGCGCTACGGGGCAAGTGTGGAAGAGGAAGAGGGAGACAGGCGGAGCGAGCAAGACAGGCGTGAGGAAAGAGAGAGTAAGCGCTATTGCTCCAAATCGAGGAGTGTGGGGGGTCTGCACTCAGGTCAACCAAGCGAAGTCGTCTTTTGCACCGTGCGCATGCACCCTGAGAGGCCCTGCTCTACGGGGTCGGATATGAGGTGAGATGAATCTGTCGTGGCAGGATTTTATGACCGGATGAAATGAATGGCGTGATACATAACAGTAGGAAGGGGGAGGGTGAAACCCGGCGGCGACACACAGGCTAGTCCTATCGAATAGCACTAAGGGGTCTGCTCAAGGCTTAACGCTTCATCTGACCATGAATAGCGTCATATGCCCTCACTCCATATGAGCACTGCGGAGAGGTTTGGAACTTAATCCAGGCTTTCGGCACGCAATACCATACCATCACCGCCCCTATCATGCTGTTTTTGTCGTAGTTGAAAATGCTTGTGATATTCGAGGGAAGGCTATATCGGGGGCTCCAAGTATAAGCGGAACTAATCAGTTTCCGAAACCCCCAATTATTATGATAGGCTGTAAAATTAGGAACAGTAGGCAATACCATATGTATGGAGACATTTATAAAATACAATTATGTTAAATGGAAAATGGCAAATGAAAATGTACACAGCCTATATCATGGATTTAAAGCTATTATGAAGGAGAGTAAAAACAGGTTTGTACCTTTAATGTCATTGTATGTGATTGCCAGGAGATCACAGTGATAGACTGGCTGCCAAATACATTGTTGCTGCTTAGCACCACCCAGGGGTCACGTGTAGGGTATTTTGAGGTTAAACCTACGGACGTGAGCAACATCAAGCAAAGTGGATTTCCTGATGGCAACTCCAGAAGCAATACAATGGATCAGTGATCTTGACATTCAGTTGTAGGGAGCCTTTTCTTGTTCATTGTTTTCTTGTTATGTAAATATGTACATAATTTATATCTGATCTCACCTTGATTGTATGGGCCATACGCTAAATAAATAAATAAATAAATAAATAAATAAATAAATAAATAAATAAATAAATGTACTTTTAAAAGTGATAAGGAATGGCAAGGACCCATTATATTATAACAGCGAAATGAAGAGCTTAAGAAGGAGATGCAGATTAAAGAGAAATAGATTTGGGAATGGTAACAGAAATAAGGAGAGATTGAAGGTACTTACTAGGAAGTTGAATTTCGCAGCAACAAAAAACTCAGCTAAGGATAACATTATGGCAAACATATAAATTCTGGGAACCAATGAAAGAATATAAATTTATTTATTTATTTTTCTTTCTTAGTCTGTTTACCCTCCAGGGCTGGTTTTCCCCTCGGACTCAGCGAGGTATCTTAACTCTACCGCCTCAAGGGCGAGCTGGGGATACAACTGGGAAGGAGGACAGGCAGGCCCAGGCAGCCTCACCTGCTATGCTGAACAGGGGCCTCCGGGGGGATGGAAGATTGGAATGGATAGACAAAGAAGAGGGAAGGAAGCGGCCGTGGCCTTAAGTTAAGTATCATCTCGGCATTTGCCTGGAGGAGGAGTAGGAAACCACGGAATATATTATATGGATGAGAATCTTGGACAATCCAAGAACAAGATAGGAAACGGCTTGAAGCGATTAAGATGTTGGTCTGGAGGCGAATGATTAAAGTCAGTTGGACTGAAAAAAGAACCGACGAAAGTATCCTGCGAGAAATACAGGAGAAGAAACAGCTAAATTCATTGGTCATACAGTGCGTCATAATACCTTTCTAACCAATCTACTAGAAGGAAAGATCTTAGGGAAGAAGGGACGAGGTCGACCTAGGAAGCAATTCCTTCAAGTATTGATGCAAAATGTTGGATGAAGTTCCTACTGTGAGATGAAAGGACAAGCTGAAGGCAGAAGACAATGGTTGAATCGACAAGGCATTGCGTTTAGACATTGATTGATTGATTGATTGATTGATTGATTGATTGATTGATTGATTGATTGATTGATTGATTGATTGATTGATTGATTGATTGATTGATTGATTGATTGATTGATTGATTGATTGATTGATTGATTGATTGATTGATTGATTGATTGATTGATTGATTGATTGATTGATTGATTGATTGATCTTGAATGCGTCCAGATGTGATTCTTCCTGAATAGTGACTGCACATCTTCGAGTTCCAAATCACGTCTTGTTAGGAAACCTGTTCCCCTACTAGCATTGCCGATATATATGTACTAGTGATAATGTGAAGATATGGGTAACACAGGATGGGCAACTTCTTGTAGAAAGGCGATGTCAACATCAGTATAACGGAGAAATCTTGAGCTTACATTGTATAACATCAGTTTTCACACTGGCTACAGTCAGCAGTTGCGCCATCAGAAATAGAAGCAATTCCATTTTAAACAATACACTGAACCTAGATTATACTCCTTCCTAACTTGTATATAAATAACTACCTACAGTAACATGGGGTGACATGAGGCGGGTTTTTCTTCTTGTTACTGTTGAAGAGCTGGATATCGGCACGTGCTACCATCTCGATGGGACATTGAGTTACTTCGTTGCTCTTTGGTAACTACAGGTGTTTCGCGTTCTGAACCTGAACTGCAACGGAAGATGATGTATTAATTTTCATTTTCTAATGATCTATTACTGGTCGTGAGTTTTCAGCCTCATTCGCCTCACCATCATCATCCACTTCTATGTTGTGTTCACTCTGTGTTTCTAAGGTTTGTTGGTTCTTTTGCTACACTCATGTTCATAAAACAGAACACCTTGAAATACTAGAGATAGGAAGTTCATATTCACAGGACATGTTTATTAGTATGTTCTGCAGAAACAATTAGCATTTCAGTCACCTAAGTTCAGCATGTGTCCAGTTGTCTAGTAGGCACTGGGTCCTACATGGGCACTGATAACTTGTCCCATCCGTGATAGCATCGACACGTATAAGACACGAATGGCGCCCTGAGGTATAGCCATCCACGCTGCATTCACCTGGTTCCACACTTCATCTTTGGTAGTCGGCATTGAGACACAGCGCCGCACCCGTCGTTCACCATATCCCACACATTTTCTATTTGTGACAAGTCTGGTGATCGGGGGGACCAGGGCAACAGTTTGATATCCTGTGACAACAAGAAGGTACGTGTTCGTGCAGAACATGCGGTTGCGCATTGTCCTGCTGAAATATGGTGTATGGGGCGTCGTGCAGAAAGGGTATGGCTACGGGTCGCAGGATGTAATTCACGTAGGTCAAACTGGTCACAGTGTCCTGGACACGCACCAACTGTGATTTGTGGTTGTTCCCAATAGCACCCCACGCCATAAGGCCTTGAGTTGGCGCTGTATGTCTTGTGCGAATGCAGTCAATGTGATGCCTCTCCGCCACTGATCCATTACATTCGGTTTATAGCGACAACGAGAGCCGCAGGCACATTTTACCATTCAGTGGTGGTGAGCCGAGATTTTGATGTGGACCTTGAACCTGAGGGACGACATGGTTCAAATGCTAATCATTTCTTCAGAACATACTAGCGCATGTATTCTGTTAAAACATGAACTTCTTATCTCTAGTTTTTCAAGGTGTTCTGGTTTTTATGGACATAAGCATACATTCGGAATGTGTTCTTTAGATGTGACATTCGTATTGTGTTCCCCGGCCGGTTTATTTATCTTGCATATCAGGTGTCGTCTTGTAACTCTCGGTGAATACCAAATAAAATATCTAAATAATATATATATAAATAAATAACATTACTCAAAAACTGAATAAAATACTTGAAGTAAATTAAATTAATAAACATAATTAATCAACATGTCCGTAGTATGGGCGCCAGAGTTCACCAGAATGGATCCCTCGAATTTAGATAGAGCATGATAATTCCTTATATCCCAGGGCGTGTACATAATACTGCGTACTGGTACATCTGCTTCAGGCCTTACCTAACCTTCTGAAAACGACTAAATAGGTAGGAACTGAACCTAGGTTCATCAATAACTCCACTGATTCTAAAATATCTAACTATATTCTCAATAAAATCCGTGCATGAGCACCTCATCAACACACCAAAATACACTTATAATACACAAACAAAAGATTGCTGGAAGACCCCATATTTACAACAACAACAATGAAAACAGTGAGAAAACGAAAGCGAGAACTAAGCCACCATTTGTAGTTAGTTCGTTGAACAATGTACTGTACATATATGTATGTAAGAACCCTGCACTGTCTCTGTATCAACACAACTTGCCGATTCTCATAACGGCCAGTTATAACATCACACAAATACTGTACCTCGTAATGTTCACAGACTTTAACACTTGTTATAAAGATATATACATTTGAGCAACACACGCTTGTCGATCCTGAACATAAATTATGGAAAGTCTGAGATAGCTTTCACCAACATATAATTCCAGACCGCCACAAGTGCTACAATACCTCATGCGTAAGCACTCCACAATTTGTCGATCAGTCACTTTCCATGAACATAACAAGACTACGTTCCACGAACGCTTGAAGTCCAGTACATTGCAGCCGTGTCACTCCAGTACCATATATTCAGTTTCACTCCCGTGTGTGTTAGCACTACTTCCTTCCCGTACAATGTGTCTGCACTACTTCCTTCTCGTACAGTGTGTCAGCAATCCTTCTTTCCCGTACTGTCCCTCATTCCCGCCGTTTGATCAACCTTTATAGATATCAGCATCCCCTTTCCTCTCACATGATACGTCTGGATTGATCCTCGCCAGCCAATCATGGTAGATCCTCTTGTCAAGACCACGCCGTGAACTCCTTCTTGGTCCCAAGACATAAACAAACTCTCTGGGGTGTTTCACATGAGTCATAGAACTTTCCTAGTACAACAACAAGCTCATCTCATCAGACTGTGATATATACATGACTCGTGCAAAGTTTCCAAGTTCCAATTTAGCAATGTTTTCCCAGCCGTTTGGTCAAAACAAATTGAACTTTCCTAGTACAACAACAAGCTCATCTCATCAGACTGTGATATATACATGACTCATGCAAAGTTTCCAAGTTCCAATTTAGCAATGTTTTCCCAGCCGTTTGGTCAAAACAAATTACTCATACTACATATATGGAGACCTCCCAGCTTACAAATATTAATGACAAAATATACAATTGAAATACTGATAATAATAATAATAATAATAATAATAATAATAATAATAATAATAATAACAGTAATAATAATAAATCTAATACTGACAATGATATCTCCCACCTCTACATATAGTGCGAGGGTGTGATATATGTACTATCACAGTCTCTGTTTTCATATGTTCGCTTGAGGTTAGTTGGGTATCTCCTAGGTCATGTACGCTCGGGTTGATTAACCCTAGTGAGTGCCTCAGAATGCGGCACATTGTGTGAATATTTGCTACTGACTGCAAGGGGATCCATGCGGTTCGGACAGCTGTTACGTGGATGGGTCGTTTCTTTACATATGAGGCATGCTTTTTCTTGCCCATTATACGAGATGTACCCGGAGTGGTCACCGAAATTTTCTTTTGAGGGAATCGGTTTCTTAACAGCCATAGTTACTGCGCGAATACCATGATAAACACATAAGAAGGCGACCACTGTTCTTTGCGCACTTCACTGATTTAAATATTTCCGGTAGAACTTCTAACGGAACATTAAAAATAAGAACTGTAGTCAAATTTATATCAGGTGTATTGATCTTGACATAACACCTTTCTCCAAATTCATGGCAGAACTGTACAGGATCATGAACTTTTTAAAACATTTCTGTGCATGGTTCGCTCCTGGGCATTGAGTTGAATGGCTTCCGCTTGGTCCACGGTTGGTCTTGCTGTGTTAGCAATCCACAGACGAATTTCTATAGGTAAAGTTCGGGGACTCTGGCTATCCCACAAACAGAGTACGGTGTTTTTCTATTAGTATGTCGATATTTTCTCATTTTTCTTTCTTTTCCCTATAGGGATGTGTTTTTATGAAATACCGATATTTTCGTTTCGATTTATCGATATATTGATACCGTTCAATTTATCGCAAAATATATCGGTTTTTCATAAACGTATCGTTTTTCTTTGAATAATAATAATAATAATAATAATAATAATAATAATAATAATAATAATAATAATAATAATAAACCAAGATCACACAATAGAAAGTGGATCGGCAAAACCTGGTCGCAAGAAAGTAAAGAAGCCCGTTCTGAAATATTGAAGAAATACTGGGCTGATCGAAAGAAGAACTAGAAATGAATTATGCTTATCGCGGTCATTAGAAGACCCGAAAAAACAGAACACGAAAGAATATTGTACATTCATCAAATGGTAATCACAGAATTATTGTGGTGAAAGGATTAAACCATAAATATTAATTATAGTAAGTATGTAAATTTATATGATATTACAATTTTAACAAAAATATTAGTAATATTATTTCTAAAAAATTGTATAATAATGCAATAAATAAATTCTTTTAAAATACATAGACTATATTTAGTCAAGCCGTTTAGGATTTTTTATTTATTGGTAATATCATTCATTTAGTAATTTTATTGAGAATACTAATGCAGTATTTACTAATTATAAAATATTAATTCCCGGTGCTGGGAGCAAGAATGTAAAAATTTCCGAAACCATCATGAAAAATATTGTTGAGCGCGGTGGAGGGGAGGGGATTTAAGAAGCTGATGACAGTTATTGCCTCTCATTATACAGGTCCTTCAAGATAGCTTATACAACTAAAGAGCTAATAGATAAAAATTATTAAGCTTATGTATCCAACTTTAAGATTAAATTAACATGTTTAGATCATGTTGTATCAACAATGGAAATATGGATGGACAATCAGATGAAAAGGTTTTTAGTCGTGAAGCTGCACTTTGCAAAGGAGCAGAAATTAAATTCAGTAAATACTGGGGTATATGAGCTGAGTGAGTCACACACATTAGAATATATAGTCTTGAAACTGGTTGAAGTTATTGATTACTATGGAGTTCCGAAAGAAAACTAGCTGCTGTCGTTACATACAATGGTAGAAATATGGTTAAAGTTGTGGTTAATACATTTGGAAAAAATAACCATATAGGCCTACCATGTTTCTCACATACCTTGAATCTGGTACGCGAAAGTTCCCTGCGAAATTCAGAAGACGTTAAAGAGGTAATTTCAAAATATAGGGATTTAATAATGTTATTTGTTTTACGTCCCACTAACTACTCTTTTAAGGTTTTCGGAGACGCCGAGGTGCCGGAATTTAGTCCCGCAGGAGTTCTTTTACGTGCCAGTAAATCTACCGACACGAGGCTGACGTATTTGAGCACCTTCAAATACCACCGGACTGAGCCAGGATCGAACCTGCTAAGTTGGGGTCAGAAGGCCAGCGCCTTAATCGTCTGAGCCACTCAGCCCGGCAATATATTGATTTAGTGTCTTGGTTTAAACGTCATGTAAATTCAAGTGATGATCTCAGGAAATTGCAACGAAATTCAGGAATTTCTGAGGGGACGTTGTTGAAATTCATTCTAAATGTAAAAACAAGACAGGACTCTACATTCCATATGACGAAAAGATTTTTGAAATTGATAGGATTTGTAGGACAAGTTGTTCTACGTCATGTATCAAATCAGTGTGAAATTTGTTAAAATTCTGTTTCCTTACGTTTAAACATGTTAGGTAGAAGAGAACATTATATTTGTGTCCTAGATTGAATCGTATATAACATTAAAATCTACGAATCCTGTAATATAGCAATAGCCTAAAACAGATCCATATGGAGTTTAATTATTTTTCCATTGTATACTTTTTAAGCTCACCTCACCTACACCATAATTTGATTTACAGTAAGTAGGGTGTTCTTCTTAAGTATATTACGAATAGAAATGTATTCGTGTTGTCGACAACTTAACCCTAGGTGGACCAAGCGTTTTTGTAACACGCTGGACCAAGGGAGGACTAAAGAATGTCCACCATTATATTTTACCTGTATGGTTGTATTTACAATTTTTGCATAAGTATTAGTTCTTTACTAAGTGAATTAAGTAAGAAATGAAATGAAATGGAGTATGGCTTTTAGTGCCGGGAGTGTCTGAGGACAACTTCGGCTCGCCAGATGCAGATCTTTTGATTTGACGCCCATAAACGACCTGCACGTCATGATAAGGATGAAATGGTGATGAAGACGACACATACACCCGGCCCCCGTGCCAGAGAAATTAACCAATCATGATTAAAATTCGCGACCCTTCCGGGAATCGAACCCGGGACCCCTGTGAACGCTAACCATTTAGCTATGGAGCCGGACAGTAATACATATTGCATAATAAGAAATAAATACATAATTAAATACATGTTTTATATTAATTTATGAAGGTGAATACTTGAACACATTCTTACACATCATTCACAACTTCATTCAGATTCATCCACCTCATACACATATAGCGTATATTTGTCTTTTGAATGTGTTTTCCACAAACAAAGAAGTTGCATTTTCCACACACAATGGTCGTTTTTGCTAATTTTTTAGTTTTTCACTCTTGGTGCGACACTCTTTGCTACACGTATGGCACCTCCTTTTCCCTGATAGCTGCTGCTAATTCTGCGTTGTTTTGGTGATTTTCTTCTTGAGGATGGCTTCCATTGCATCATGCTGTTGTTCTGCAACCCAATTATGTTTGCAGCACGATGTTTCGCATTTGGTTGTAACATACGTTTATAACTTCAAATAAAAGAAATTGTCACAAGTTGGACCAAGGGAAGGCTATTTTGTGACCTCTTCGAAATTCAGATCATATAATTAGGTTTTCAACCAAAAAAACTGCATTGTCTTTATTGAATCGTCAACTTTATACTATTTCTGACACAAAATGAGAACTCCATGGTCTGAACATGTTCTGTACTACAATAGTTTTAAAATAAGTGTGAACATAAAATGACCCTCCCTTGGTCCACGATAAGCAATTTCCTTGATTGGTTATTGTTTGCGATATATCAATACCACTTCAATATATTGATATATTATGTATAACACATATCAATTATCGGAAATAGTTTTTCAATATATTGCAATATCAATATATCGGTATTTAAATGATTTTTTCCATCCCCATTTCGCACCATTGCCTGCTGTCCATCTCACAACATTTTCGAGATCACGTTGCAGTTGCTCACAATCTTGTAACTTATTTATCACTCTATAGAGAATAACATCATCCGCAAAAAGCCTTACCTCCGATTCCACTCCTTTACTCATATCATTTATATATATAAGAAAACATAAAGGTCCGATAACACTGCCCTGAGGAACTCCCCTCTCAACTATTACAGGGTCAGACAAAACTTCACGTACTCTAACTCTCTGAGATCTATTTTCTAGAAATATAGCAACCGATTCAGTCACTCGTATTGTAATAGGAGTTGAATCATGGCTGAGAAATGATATAATGGATGCAGAAATTTTCTCACGGCACTGGAGTGTGTATCGTAGAGATAGGATAGGAATGGTGGGAGGGGGAGTGTTCATTCTGGTGAAAGAAGAATTTGTAAGCTACGAAAAAGTTAAAGCTGAGACACATGAAATTCTAGGTGTAAGGCTCATTTCTAAAGATAATAGGCAACTTGATATATTTGGAGTGTACAGATCGGGAAAGGGTAGCACTGACGCGGATTCGGAATTATTTGATAGGATAGTCAGCTATGTGGGAAACGACATGGAAAGAAATGTGATTGTAGCGGGAGATCTGAATTTGCCAGATGTCAATTGGGAAGGAAATGCGAACGACAGGAAGCATGACCAACAAATGGCAAATAAGTTAATATGGGAAGGACAGCTGATTCAGAAAGTGATGGAACCAACCAGAGGGAAAAATATCCTGGATGTGGTCCTGATAAAACCAGATGAGCTCTATAGGGAAACTGAAGTAATAGATGGTATTAGTGATCATGAAGCTGTTTTTGTGGTAGTTAAAAATAAATGTGATAGAAAGGAAGGTCTTAAAAGTAGGACTGTTAGGCAATACCATATGGCTGATAGAGCATGCATGAGGCAGTTTCTAAAAAGTAACTATGATCGGTGGAAAACGGTAAATAAAAATGTAAACAGACTCTGGGATGGGTTTAAAGAAATTGTTGAGGAATGCGAAAACAGGTTTGTACCTTTAAGGGTGGTAAGGAATGGTAAAGACCCACCCTATTATAATAGAGAAATAAAGAGACTAAGAAGGAGGTGCAGAGTGGAAAGAAATTCAGTTAGAAATGGCTGTGGAAGTAAGGAGAAATTGAAGGAACTTACTAGAAAATTGAATCTAGCAAAGAAGACAGCTAAGGATAACATGATGGCAAGCATAATTGGCAGTCATACAAATTTTAGTGAAAAATGGAAGGGTATGTATAGGTATTTTAAGGCAGAAACAGGTTCCAAGGACATTCCAGGAATAATTAATGAACAAGGGGAGTGTGTATGTGAAGATCTTCAAAAGGCAGAACAATTCAGTCAGCAGTATGTAAAGATTGTTGGTTTCAAGGATAATGTCTAGATAGAGGAGGAGACTAAGGCCAAAGAAGTAATAAAATTTACATATGATAACAATGACATTTACAATAAGATACACAAGTTGAAAACTAGAAAAGCGGCTGGAATTGATCAGATTTCTGGGGATATACTAAAGACAATGGGTTGGGATATAGTACCATATCTGAAGTACTTATTTGATTATTGTTTGGTCGGAGGAGCTATACCAGATGAATGGAGAGTTGCTATAGTAGCCCCTGTGTATAAAGGAAAGGGTGATAGACATAAAGCTGAAAATTACAGGCCAGTAAGTTTGACATGCATTGTATGTAAGCTTTGGAAAGGCATTCTTTCTGATTATATTAGACATGTTTGTGAAATTAATAACTGGTTCGATAGAAGGCAATTCGGTTTTAGGAAAGATTATTCTACTGAAGCTCAACTTGTAGGATTCCAGCAAGATATAGCAGATATCTTGGATTCTGGAGGTCAAATGGACTGTATCGCGATTGACCTGTCTAAAGCATTTGATAGGGTGGATCATGGGAGACTACTGGCAAAAATGAGTGCAATTGGACTAGACAAAAGAGTGACTGAATGGCTTGCTATATTTCTAGAAAATAGATCTCAGAGAGTTAGAGTAGGTGAAGTTTTGTCTGACCCTGTAATAGTTGAGAGGGGAGTTCCTCAGGGCAGTGTTATCGGACCTTTATGTTTTCTTATATATATAAATGATATGAGTAAAGGGGTGGAATCGGAGGTAAGGTTTTTTGCGGATGATGTTATTCTCTATAGAGTGATAAATAAGTTACAAGATTGTGAGCAACTGCAACGTGATCTCGAAAATGTTGTGAGATGGACAGCAGGCAATGGTATGTTGATAAACGGGGTTAAAAGTCAGGTTGTGAGTTTCACAAATAGGAAAAATCCTCTCAGTTTTAATTACTGCGTTGATGGGGTGAAAGTTCCTTTTGGGGATCATTGTAAGTATCTAGGTGTTAACATAAGGAAAGATCTTCATTGGGGTAATCACATAAATGGGATTGTAAATAAAGGGTACCGATCTCTGCACATGGTTATGAGGGTGTTTAGGGGTTGTAGTAAGGATGTAAAGGAGAGGGCATATAAGTCTCTGGTAAGACCCCAACTAGAGTATGGTTCCAGTGTATGGGACCCTCACCAGGATTACCTGATTCAAGAACTGGAAAAAATCCAAAGAAAAGCAGCTCGATTTGTTCTGAGTGATTTCCGACAAAAGAGTAGCGTTACAAAAATGTTGCAATGTTTGGGTTGGGAAGAATTGAGAGAAAGAAGAAGAGCTGCTCGACTAAGTGGTATGTTCCGAGCTGTCAGCGGAGAGATGGCGTGGAATGACATTAGTAGACGAATAAGTTTGAAAGGCGTTTATAAAAGTAGGAAAGATCACAATATGAAGATAAAGTTGGAATTCAAGAGGACAAACTGGGGCAAATATTCATTTATAGGAAGGGGAGTTAGGGACTGGAATAACTTACCAAGGGAGATGTTCAATAAATTTCCAATTTCTTTGAAATCATTTCGGAAAAGGCTAGGAAAGCAACAGATAGGGAATCTGCCACCTGGGCGACTGCCCTAAATGCAGATCAGTATTGATTGCTACAGTTAAATACAGAAGGAGATTTCACTTACACTTGTCACTATAAGCCTTTCTTATGCTGTAGATACTATTGAATCACAAGCGGACACGTAACATGTCCTTCCTCTACTACAGACAGCAGAACTCAACCAACCACTCGACCGACGAGCAGGACGGGTAGCCTTGCGCGTAGAGCAGTAAGCGTTGTGGTCGCCGATTACATGACGTACCGGTACCTTCATTTCTTCCATACTATAAGCACCGTGCAAGTTCTGCTAGTGGCGCTTCGCTGTGGAAGCTTTCATTAACTACTCGCGGGACACCTACGGGAAGGGCTGCAGTGAACTGCGAGATGTGCGATATTGTCATTTAGTGTGGCTTTTAGCCGATGAAAACCGGTAATTAATCAAAAAGTCCATGTGATGAGGGACAAATCTTTGTCTTAGTGAGCATGTGGATCATGTAATAGAAATTAAGAGATGAAACACTATTTCGATTTCCGCAGAAGTTATTCGACAATGCTTGCACTCTCCCGCCCTACAGCGTATTAATAGAGGTAAGGAAAAGTTGTTTTGCTTTCCGTTAGCGGAAAAGGTACGATTAGTGTTATTATTGTAAGCAGTGATGTAGATACGACTTCTCCTTGGGGAGGGGGATATGAATAATAATAATAATTACAACAAAACACATTTTCAATTCATGTTTTTACAGATGGATGAGTACAAGTACCTCGTGGGGGAATACATCCCCCTTATCCACGCCACTGACTGTAATGCTAGTAGACTTACTAATCAATGTATTCTGAAGTATCCTACTTACAATATTAATTAATTTAGAATTATAACCCATGTTTTCGTACTTCTGTACCATTTAGATTCATCAAAGCCGAAATGTGGTCTCAAGTGAATGTTCTTGTCCAGCAGATATTGGAGAAGTTTGTAAACATATTACAGCCGTCATTTATTAAATGAACAATGAACGTGCTGTTTCAAAAGAACGACCAATTTCAAACGTGGGGTAAGCCTGGTGTTTCGAGAAGCCAGAAAGGAAAATATTCACAGGGTATGCGAACTGAAGAACTTTTTCCAAAAGTTACACGATGCTCTTCCTCACTTTCAAATGAATTATTCTTCTATTAAAAACATTCCGTGCACCCTTAGCACAATAATGTTAACAGAAAACATAACAGAGATTGATCGCGACTGTCAAAAAGTGGTACGGTACATGATTTATTACTAAATGTTGAAAATATAGCCCTAAAGTAAGAATTTCAATTTCCAGTTGTGAGCATACTTGAACATCAAGTTTACAATAATTTCTATATAGGTGAACTGAACACCTTTTCATTACACGAAAAGGAATCTTTTCTTTATGACGGAATGGTGGTCACTAATAAAAGAAATAGTAGAAACTGCAGTTAATACATTACCACATTACCACAGGCAGAGAGCCATGAGTGGTTTCCAGAAGAAGTTTGAGATTATCTGCAAGCAAATCTCTGGAATATACAGGGTTATTTATCTAGATAGATAGATAGATAGATAGATAGATAGATAGATAGATAGATAGATAATGCCTTAATTGGTGGCGAAGTTAGGGCTCAAGGCCCTCTCTTACACTTAACCACTAGATGAGTATACATGTACATAACTTATAAGTTCGAATACAAATAAAACAAATAATAATAATAATAATAATAATAATAATAATAATAATAATAATAATAATAATAATAATCCTTACTTTTAAAGTACACAAAATAACGTACACTTAAATGATGTAACTGCAGTAATCCATTCATTCATCTCATTCATTCCTTCATTCACTCAACAATTATCCAGCAAGTCAGCGGGATCTACCCAACAAATGCTCGCAGCAAGCCACTTTAAACTTGTGATGAGAAGGATTGTCTCTAATGTTCGCAGGTAGCGAATTCCATGACCTAGACACAGAGATTATGAACGAGCGGTTGTACACAGCAGTGCGGTTTACAGGTATGGCAAAAGAGGAGCCAGATCTTGTATTGTGTTCATGATACGACGAGAGGTAAGAAAAAGATAGTCGGGAGTATTGGTGGAAAGTACTTTATGCAGAAGTGATAGCATGTGAAGTTCACGGCGCTGGTGCACTCGAAGCCACGACAGCTCCTTATAATAAGGTGATATATGAGCATCATATCGCAGATTAAATATATATCTTATGCAGCTGTTCAGGTTCCGGTCCAGTTTCTTGTTACTGTCGCAGGTTATTTCAGTCAACACAGTGTAACAGTTGTCAAATATAGGTAGTATAAGAGAGCGAATTATTTGTAATTTAATCTCCTGAGGCCCAGAACATTTCTTTTTTGGTCAAATGTCATAAAGGTGTATACTTCTTTAACGGTGCCTTGGTGCGAGAGAGTGAAGTGTGAAGCATATCACACCAAGGTAAATGAATTCCCCTCAAAAATGGAACACCAACAAAAGGTCAATTTTCATTTATTTTATTTTTAAAATATTTCTTTTACGGGATATTCCATTTTTAAACAGTGTCCTTTTCAAAGGACACCAGGTTTCAGGAGGTTACGTCGAACAGAGAATACATTAGCGAACCATTTCAAGGGATATAAGCATTTAGGTACTTTATTACATGTGCTTATCACCTGTTGAGTCCAGTTTAGGGTCTCAGTCATGATAATTCCTAAGTTGGTCACTGAAGTAGAGTAGGGTATGATTTTATTGTTTAAAATTATTGGGGACATGTTCTGTTGCTTGAGGGAATGTAGGTTTTTACTGGTACCGATAATAATAATTTGAGTCTTATTTGGGTTCATTAATAAACTGTTTTTATTTGCATAGTCACTAAGATGTTGAAGGTCGGAATTTATTTTAGTAATTGCAGTATCAATATCACTCGGTTTTGAATGGTAGTAAATCTGTACATCATCCGCGTACACTTGCAATTTGCATAATTCAAGAGCTTTTGATATATCATTAATTTGGATGATAAATAGCAGTGGTCCGAGAACCGACCCCTGAGGGACACCGAGGATCTTACTTTGCCATCCTGAACTCAAATTTCCAACTGCCACCCGTTGCCGGCAATTTTCAAGATAATATGAAAAGAAACGAAGTGATACACTATTGAAATTTAGCTCTCGAAGTTTCCGCAGTAGTAACTGAGGATTGACAGTGTCGAAGGCACTACTGAGATCTAATAATGTCAGTACAGTCACGTCCCGTTGGTCCATTGCACGTCTGATATCATCTGTCACTCGTAGCAAAGCTGTCGCAGTGCTATGTCCTTTCCTGAAGCCGGATTGAAAGGGATTAAGGAGGGAATGCTTCGTAAGGTATTCAGTAACTTGTGTATGAAGACGTTCAAGCACCTTGGATAAAGGGAATGTTACTCGGAAATAACGTCTAAACCATTAAAGATACCGGTATTCTATTTTCATATTCGTAATTGATACCCAGGGGCTCGTAAAATAATGTGCTACGTATTCTCATGGGATGATTAATAACCGAGATATTGATACTACACCGTATTTTTAAATGGAACGGCACAAATTCATACAGCTGGCCTAAAAGTTGAACTGCGTACAAGTTCAAATATGTAAGTATTTTCAAAATAGGACAGTTACTATTTGAGATATGAATAAGAACATCATGCGCGGTTTTGCATGCCGCATCAGATAGCATGCAGCTGGGCAAGGACATATGGCGTAGTCGGTTAGTCATTGTCTTTCTATCCCCAAGAGAAAGGAGTAGATGTCAGCTGTCGTCGGAAGTATTTTGGGCCGCATAAACATTCCAAAACCCTGGTGTCTCTTAAAATTTGCATTAATTGAAGGGACGTTAAATAAATAACATTATTACCCACCAATCTGGTACTTAAATGCCCAGCAGTTAACTCCTAGACATGTTTTAAGGCGAAGTACAACTAGGCAACCATCCATCCGTAACTCTGACCAAAAGTAAAAACGAAAGTAATTTGTCCCTTAATAAAATTAAAATATCGGAGAAAAAATTGCTTGTGATGGTGGAAGTGATCATTGATTTAAGAAGAAGTACCACTGGGCAATCACACTCTCCTAATATGGTTAGCACGCTGACCTTTGATCTAGGGGGACGCGGTTTCGATTCCCGGCCGAGTCGGTGATTTTAACCGTCATTGGTTAATTACGATTGATTGGGGGCTGGGCGCGTGTCCCGTCTTCATAATTAGAATTCATCATAGGTAGGGGCACCATCCCCATAGACGCGCAGGTAGCTTTATACGACATCAAATCGCAAGACCTGCACCAGGCCTCTTCAGTGGCCACACGCCATTTAACCCTAAACAGACGAAATATTGACAATTATTATAGATTAATCTGTCTATAGCTGGTAATGCGGTAAAAGATGAAGAAGAACGCTGAAGAACGGTCTTGTTGATAACAGACCGATGACACGATAAATTATTGACTAAGGCATAGCATCAATAGACGTTTGCGAGTGAAGGTATGGTCGTTGAATGTGTTGCCCATGGTAGATATTGTTGGAGTGTAGAATAGTCGTTTCTTCATAAAATCTAACAGTTTTTTATTTTAGTGAGTATCAGTGTTGAAATATCCCATTAAAACTGCACCACCTTCCCCGGCTATTAAAACTGCGCGCCTTCTCTACAGCCATCTATGTCAACTGACTTGAAATGGTAAACTCCCAAGAAATTTCATCTTCTTCTGTTAGATGGCTTTACAATCGGTTTATTAGTGCACTCTCGCGGACTAAAAACTAACCTAGAGCTTAGGAAATTTCATTTCTGTTATTGGTAAACCTTTCTCTGAGATACTATACTTTGTGTGCTTTCTCTGAGATTTTTTAATGTACCGAAGTTGTCAACACTTCTGCCGATTCCTCCTCTATTGTAATCTACATATTAGAGGATTGTACATAGCTACTCTAGCCAATTAAAACCCGGGGTGTGTACAGGAATCCAGCCTATCATCTAAATGTTCTAGAAGCTTATCATTATCGAAATATAAAAGTAGAGCACTTCAGGCCCGTCTTGTATGAATTTCTCCAGCGGTTGGGAGTGTGACTTGACACGAGCCCAGGAGGCAGGGTCGAGGCCTGCTTGAGGAAGATCCAGCGACACAAGGTAATGGCGGATTTTACCTAGACATGTGATAACGCCTGCAGGTAGTTTGAGGGGAAGGTATCAATCGTTTTTCTTTTAATGTAAATTAATAAACTGGTGGTGTTAATGTAGGATTATCGGCGAAGTCTGAGGACTCTATTTCTATTTTCTACTGGGAAATATGTAATGTAAGGGAACAAGAGTGGTGACGCTCTGCTGTTTCCCATTCAACTTCGCACTAGGTGACTAAAGTTTTCAACCTCATAATTTTGTAAATCTCATCTTGGCGTTAAATATTTCTCCTTTGATCACACCTTGCAGTATAGGATTATTACCTGTATCACTGGGTCATAATACCACGTAGGGATTTAGCAATTTCTATAAGGAGTGCAGGTGTGTCACCTCCTTTCCTTTTGTTATGGCCGATTATGTGCAACCATTTTCATTTCACTATTAAGGCCATGTAGTATGAGCATTTATGCCCCTGTTTTTTCTGAAAATATTTCCGCGTTTTGGTTGCCTTTAGGAGCATTACTTGAAGTTATTGTTATTGTGGAGTATTTGATGAACACTTTCAAAGTGGGGTCACCCAATGGGTTGCCTAGTGTAATTGCAGTGCATCGAAAACTGAGTGCTTCTGCGAGGCTAGATTAAGGTATTTTGGAGCTGAGACTCTCGTGTAATGTAACTGATAGGAGCAAAGTTTGCTCTTGTAAATATTGTACCTTTCTGGAGAAATTATGCTCTTCTCTATGTAAAATTAACTACCTTGTAATTATCGCAAGTTTCGTACCTGATGTCCGGACTTCTAAATCCCCGATGTTGTTAGAGCTGATGAGCTCATTAATAGTGTTTGTTATTCATTCAGATTCTTTATCTCTCAATTATAGAAAAGGAAAGAAATAAAATTTCCAAATTTGTTGTGTTAAATTCTGCTCTAGTTAATTCCTTGTCCAGCCATTCAACCCAAGCGATTCTTATTCCTCTATGAGCCACGGAAACCCCGGAACAAGAACGATAGGCACTCTGTGTTGAATTCCATGTAATCGGTGATATACTGTATTTCGCGGTAGCAGAGTATTTAGTCAGTCAGCATCGTGTACGGAAGCATGACACATCGCCATCTTCTATTAAACGTTTTCGGAGTACAATGTCAACTGTAGCTGGCTAACACATAGTCGAACTTGTAATGTTTCGTTAGATAGCTGCGCCCCCGGCAGGTCCTTGGTGGTGGTGGTGGTAGTGATGATTATTGGTTCAAGAGGAAGTAGAACTGGGCAATTATCCTCTCTTAACTCCTATCATAAGGGAAAAAGGCAGAGGTTCAACCCTTCGAAGAATGAATGTATCGGAAAAAGAAAGGGAAGAGCCATGAAGGACATGAAAATTAAAGACTCCTTAGGCCTCACAAACCTAATACCCTCGGTGTTAGAAGAGAACAAAATGTGATCACGAGAGGTCGGATAGGAAAGATGAAACCTAGGAGACTAACACAATAAGTAGAAACAATTCCAGACTCCGCTATGGGAACCAAGGTCACCAATCCACTCACTCAAATTGTAAGTCTCTGGCTCCCCTTTCAGTCGCCTCTTACGATAGACAGAGGATATCGCGGCTGTATTCTACTGTGCCGACCCACAGGAAGTGCTGCGTGGTTTGGTAAGTGAAGAGATGTCCAGCTGTCAGCTTGCATCTAGGAGATAGTGGGTTCGAACCCCACTGTCGGCAGCCCTGAAGATGGGTTTCCGTGGTTTCCCATTTTTACACCAGGCAAATTATGGGGCTGTACATTAATTAAGGCCACGGCCGCTTCCTTCCCACTCCTACCCTTTTCCCATCCCATTGTCACCATAAGACCTATCTGTGTCGGTGCGACGTAAAATAAACTGTAAAAAAAAGGAAAAGAGTTAATTTAATAGACATATATTTTCCAAATAATGTAACAGGAGTTGAACCAAATCTGATAAATGATATTATGTATGCGGTACTTTTCTCACGGAACTGGAGTGTTTATCATGGAGACATGAGGGCGATTATTTGTACGCTACAAGTTAAGGATAAGGAACATAAAATTCTACTTGTAAGGTTCATCTCTAAATGTAATAGGGAACTTAATATATTGGGGGTGAACAGTCCTGGAAATGGTGACGCGGACGAAGAATCCTTAACTGCTCGACGGTACAGTGACAATATCTTAGTGCCACATGTGATTCCTCACGTAGGAAACTTGAAGGAAATGCAGTATTCATGCAGGATGACGCCAACATCGTTCGAAGATTTCTGCAAGAGCACCACGTGCAGCGAATGGAGTAAAAATGAAATGGCCCCCATGCCAGCGAAATTAACAATTATTCCTCAAATTCCCGGCCCTGCCGGGAAACAAACCCGGCATCCCTGTAATCAAAGGCCAGCACGCTAACCATTTAGACATGGAGCCGGATAACGAATGGAGTGATCATCCAGAAGTGCCGATTCGAATCCGAGCGAACAAATCTAGGATTAACTGGAGCAACGCATCCAAGCGAGAAATCCACCACCCCGAACATTACAAGCCTTTGAAGACGCCCTTTTGGAAGAGTGGGGACATCTGCCTCAAATGAACGTGCGTTGCCTTGTCAGTAGTATGAGATGGCGTTGTGAAGCTCGTACCGCTGCGAGTAGTGGCGTTACTTCTTGTTAAGAAGCTTAATTACCTCGTGAGCCTGCCTAGTGGCCATGATCGTCAAGGCATCAAGTCACTAAGATCTGACACCGTGTTTAGACAGTTCGAGTCCTGTTGGGGGGGAAGTCACCACCAGAATGTTGGCCGACAGGGTAGGAGAGCTAGGGGACATACAGTTTCTAATCAATAGAGTGCATGCCAAAAGCCTGGATTAAATTCCAAACCTCTCCGCAGTGCTCATATGGAGTGAGGGCATATGACGCTGTTGATAGTGATTCGTCTGAGGAATGGCCACGTTAACCCTTGAGCAGGGTTACGTTTCAAAACTCACGGGCTAAAATTAGTTACAAATAGTATCAAAACTCACGAGTTTCAAAACCCACGGGCTAAAATTAGTTACAAATAGTATCAAAACTCACGAGTTGCAAAACTCACGGGCTAAAATTAGTTACAAATAGTATCAAAACTCACGGGCTAAAATTAGTTACAAATAGTATCAAAACTCACGAGTTTCAAAACTCACGGGCTAAAATTAGTTACAAATAGTTTCAAAACTCACGGGCTAAAATTAGTTACAAATAGTATCAAAACTCACGGGCTAAAATTAGTTACAAATAGTATCAAAACTCACGGGCTAAAATTAGTTACAAATAGTATCAAAACTCACGACTACAAATTGGTAGCTAAAGTAAACATTGTAATGAGTCTCAAAATTATTATTATTATTATTAAAATATTTTGCTGTTGTCTTAAAGCTAATATAATACTTTTTTTACCTTTCAGATAAATTTATAACAATGCCGTGTGGCCTCCGGGGAGGTCTGGTGCAGGTCTTTAGGGATGACGCCCTACAGGTGACCTGCACGTCTGTGAGGATGCGGCCCTACCTAAGATGAAGTGTAATGCTGAAGACGACACGAACACCCAATCCCCCAGACATAGGAATTAACTAATGAAAGTTAAAATCTCCGACCCGACCGGAAATCGAGCCCGGGAACCCCTCGACCCCTTGGACCAAAGGCCAGCATGCTAACAATTTATGCATGCATCCGGACGACATAAAATTAAAGTAGATATATTGCTCGGTACTAGTTAAAAGATTTTTTTTTTCTAGGGGCTTTACGTCGCACCGACACAGATAGGTCTTATGGCGACGCTGGGATAGGAAAGGTCTAGGAGTTGGAAGGAAGCGGCCGTGGCCTTAATTAAGGTACAGCCCCAGTATTTGCCTGGTGTGAAAATGGGAAACCACGGAAAACCATTTTCAGGGCTGCCGATAGTGGGATTCGAACCTACTATCTCCCGGATGCAAGCTCACAGCCGCGCGCCTCTACGCGCACGACCAACTCGCCCGGTTGTTAAAAGAAACTGTCAGTTGGTAGCACTGGGGCTTACTTCCATTATGCGGCCGGAAGGCGGCACTTATTTGAATAGGGCATTTTATTTAGAGATATTAAAGATCAAGACAGTTAATTGACTCATTTAATTTCAACACTTGGAGATTCATTTGGAAAACAGGCGTATTTCTATTTTTCGTAAGAGTTCGTCTATTCGCTTATTTCAATAGATTGTCTACCCGGCACACTTAAACCGAAAAAAAATATATATATTCATGACGCATCCAATTATTCTGTGCGATATAAGTGAATGATATTTGAAACTCATTCCATTATTTAAATTAATTAATTACTAAAAGTATTCCATTATCCCACCACTAATAGGGTGGACATTTATCCATTCAAAGAAGAACTGGCCCTGCTCGTGAGTTTTGAGACTGGCCCAGGTAGAGAAACCTGTTCTTACTAATCGTCCTCCTAGAATTCGTGAGTTTTGGGACTCGTGACTTTTGAGACGACACGCTGAGCAGACCTCCTTGGTGTAATTCGACAGGAGCAGGCTATGTGCCGACACCAGATTCTCTCTCTCTCTCTCTCTCTCTCTCTCTCTCTCTCTCTCTCTCTACATCAGCATCATCATCTCACACTCAATCGCGTAAGACCTGCACCAGGCGAGCCGAGCATGTCCTCAGACACTCCCAGCACTAAAATCACATGTTAAATTAATAGAACAAATTACCACAGCCCTCCTGGTGTATGGCCAGGGACCACTTTCCTTATGACACGTCGTGCAATGATGTCAGGAGTGTCCACAGAAGGTTTTCCATTTCAATTCTTAATTGTTACAAAAAAGGTGGTTTGTTTTCATTTCAGTATGCCAGCGTTTCATGGAGGTATGAACATACAGAAACGTGACCAATTTTCTTTCTTGAGCAGTGTATTATTATCTCTATAGCAGGCATTTCGTCGTATTTTTCAGTACCAAAAGATCCACTGTCTAATTACACACAAAGTTCGATTTGACCGTATTGTAATAAAGAAATAGGATAAAATTATATTTAACACGTCAGCATGGAAATATTTGCACACAGTGAAAAGCAATCTACATTACTGAGCATGTTAGGTTACAAGAATCACAATTACCTGTTGACGGAAATGGCCTCGGTGACTCCTTGCGTTTCGGTGACCTCAGCGGACTTCTGCTGAGAGCTTTCTTAAAAACTTTCTTGATAACCCCTCGGAAGAGAAAATAAGCGGTTGCTTCAATGACGACAGCAATTGCGACCATCGCCATTAACATTGGCATGTTGTCTCGTGGTTGCTTTCGCACTGGTAGTCTGTGCTTGTCGCCTTGAAGTACTGCAACACATGATAAGATGGCATTACAGTATAACAGACCGTAGATATCCTCTTTCACAGGAAGTTCTCGATGAGAATTGGAACAAAATGTTCAACATGTAACAATCGTTGCCCTTCCCCACCAAATCGCATGATCGTGCGGGCTAGTTTTTAAAAATGTTATTACATTTGTCTGTGGAAAAATCAAAACAAATCACCTTGCAGGGTGCGATGTAAAGTATTGATGGATGGCCATGACAAAGATCCACGGCCTGTGCAGCTCTCATTGGTGGTGATTATTGTTTTAACAGGAATTGCAACCAGGCAACTATTCTCTATTAACACTAATCAGAGGGGGGGGGGGGGGAAATGGAAGGGGTCGGACACTTCTCAAAATGACGGTACCGGCCAAAGAAAGATAAGGGCCACTAAGGGCGTGAAAATGAAAGACTCCCTAGGCCTCGACACTTGATACTGTCGGGGTCAGAAAAGGAAAAGGAGGTCGGATAGGACAGTTCACAGTGAGGAGCCTGGCACAAGTAGTCCAGCTCTCAATGTACTGTTGCTAGTGACATCGGGTCGCGCATTTTGTCATATGGCACTATTTCATTAAATAAATAATTATTGAACGACCCCCAGCTCTAAGACATATTAATATCAAAATGTGGCACATTAACGAGTCACTTTTATCGCATTAACCCGGACTGCAATGATTATGTGGGTCTCGCAGTGTGTGTTTGTAGTGTTTCTGTAGCTAATGCCGGGCTGAGTGACTCAGACGGTTAAGGCGCTGGCCTTCTGACCCCAACTTGGCAGGTTCGATCCTGGCTCAGTCCGGTGGTATTTGAAGGTGCTCAAATACGTCAGCCTCGTATCGGTAGATTTACTGGAACGTAAAAGAACTCCTGCGGGACTAAATTCTGGCACCTCGGCGTCTCCGAAAACCGTAAAAGAGTAGTTAGTAGGACGTAAAACAAATAACATTATTAAAATGTCCAGCTCCGTGGCTGAATGGTTAGCGTGCTGGTCTTTGGTTCAAGGAGCCCCGAGTTCGATTCCCGGCCGGGTCGGGGATTTTAACCTTAATTGGTTATTTCCGCTGGCTCGAGGACTGGGTGTGTGTGTCGTTCTTAAGCAGAAAATGAAACAAAAACGAGGAAATAATTAGAAAAAGAAAATATCGGTAAAAATTAAAAAAATAAAAAATCCGGTAAGCAGGTGCCAGGCCTAGAATCTATCAATGAAAGCATACAGTAGAAAAAATTCGTTCTATATAGTGTGATAATTTCTACCAGTGCCTCCCCAAGGATTACAACTGTCTTTAAAATGTTCCGTACTTTTGTGTAATATTAAGAAATGGCCTGCTATAAACAGATTAAATGGTATATATGAGTGAACATTTTTTATATAAAAATTACTATAAGTATGCAAAAATTGTTAGTATACTGTATTTTGTTGTAATTATTTGGTATCCCCCTCCCCCTACTAAGAAAAAAGAAGAAACTAGTAACGAAGTATTTGAAATATTAACTTTTATCAACTTTCTGTGTCAAATAATGTTGAACACTCGCTCAGAAAACAAAAACAAAAGAGAGTTGCACCAGTTCGGAACGGGATCAGTGGTAGAGTGTCGGCCTCCGGATCCCAAGATAGCGGGTTCAAACCCGGCAGAGGTAGTCAAATTTTTGAAGGGCGGAAAAAATGTCCATTCGAAACTCCATGTCGTACGATGTCGGCATGTAAAAGATCTCTGGTGACACATTTGGTGTTTACCCGACAAAATTCATTAAATCTCAGCCATAGACTCCCAAGAGAGTTTCGGTTTACTCGGTCTGCCATCTAGTGGGGGCCTAGAGTAAAACAGAACGTCGAAATTGACGAGCAGACAGCCAGATGGCGTCAAATTGAAATGTCTGCACACGGTAGCTGAGGCCATACGATGATGATGATTATTATTATTATTATTATTATTATTATTATTATTATTATTATTATTATTATTATTATTATTAATCACTATGAGAAATGAAAGTGGAAGAGGTCCAAATCTTCGAAAAATGAAGGTATCGGCAAAAGAAATAGAAGGGCCACGAAGAGTCTAAGTCTCACATACCTAATAACGTCGGGGTTGGAAGAGAACAAGACTTGACCAAGGGAGACCGAACAGGAAATATGAAAATGAGTAGCGTGACACAAGCGAATGGAAGCAAAGGCCACACTCAGGTATGGGAACTCCCCAGTAAAGAGCCCTCGCTCCCCATTTAAGTCACCTCGTACGACAGGCAGGGGTTACTATGAGTTTATTCTACTGCCCCCACCCAAAGGGGGAAGGGTCACGAAGGAAGAGAAAATGAAAGACGTCCTAGGCCTCGATACCTAATACCGTCGAGGTCGGAAAAGAACAAGAGTTGACCAAGGGAGGTCAAATAGGATAGATGAAACTGGCACAAGTAAGAGGAAACAATGTCATGGCCCAACTAAGGGTCCCGTGGTCGCCAACCCACGTTCCGAAATTAAGAGCCCTTGGGGCCCCTTTTGGTCGCCTCTTACGACCCGGAGGGAACACCGTGGACGTATTCTATCGAGCCCACCCACAGAGACATGGAAAAAGAAAGGAAGGACTACGAAGGGCGTGAAAATGAAAGATACAAATGAAGAACCTTGGTGATTACTGTATATACCGTATTGTAAGTTTAACTGTGCAAGCTAAAACACTTTTATGAAATTTAATACTGTAAGCCATCTGGCACGTACTTCATTTTTACACTTTAATATCGGGCTTAAAACTAAATATGTACATTATTTTAAAAAATTATGTTTCTACTGCATTTCATTTTCCACCCACTCGGCTATTGACATAAATCTCGGTTACAATGACATTCGTAATATTGTTAACTTATTGAATAGACTACACCACAGCGCCATTATACTCTAAATGAAAGGGTGATTTCAAAAACGTTCCGAGTCCATGTTTTTACCAAATCGGCTTTTTTCGCGGCATGTTGTTGTATGAAGTGGACAGCATCCAGTGACAAGATAAACTAAACAACTTCGCACTTCCCTGCAGTGTGTATTGACAACTGAATGTCGTGGTAATTTTAAGAGTATCCCAAGTCCACGACTTGGGACGTTTGTGAACTCACCGTCCATCTCACGTAGCGCTGCTGTGCCCAACGGCTGGCAATGTGCTACAATGGCGGATCGCGCGGATTCAATGGATGATTGTAGTGTATTTATAGGTAAAAGGAAACGAAATGAAAGCGAGTGGTAGAAGAATAAAAGTAAACAGTTAAGAAGAGAAGGTAAAGAGTATACAAGCGCAAGTGGTAAAAAGATTGATGCCCGTAAAACAGGCAGTTCTTGCAGGCATGTAAGCCTGAACATTCAATAGAGTATAGTCCTGACTCTCAACACATACCCATGCGGCAGTTTCTGATCTCAAAACTTGGCCCGCCCTAGTGATAATGAAGGTTGTCAGTTGGCCTGTCCTGGTGATAATGAGGGTTGTCAGTCGATTCCTCTCCTCTGGACACAAGGGGCGCGTGTCGTTTAAAAGGTAAGTGAGCGCTGTCAAGAGCAAGGTTGTCACATTTTGCGCCTATTATTTAAACTTGTTAGCATTTAATTTATTCTAAAGACAAAATATAAATATAAAAACCTGATCATGAACCACAGAACAAACCGATATCGCACAATATTTTGTTTCGTGCTTAACCCGTTCAGTGGTCACAGATGTAAGAAGAAAGAAACAAACAAAGAAAGAAAAACAGAAGGAAATGGCAAACAAACTCAGCAAATAACTTTCAAATAGCCGTAAATGATGGCCATGGGCAATTTTAAATACAAATGGCACGTCTGCCTCAATACAATGCTTGAATTCATATCAAAGTAAACCTATTAAGATATTACTTTTATGCAGATAATATCAGTGTCTCGCGTTCAGTAAGGACAGGAAAAGTAAAATCAAGAATTATGGACTGGGATAAAAATAATAATAATAATAATAATAATAATAATAATAATAATAATAATAATAATAATAATAATAATACCGAGCAAGTTGGCTGTTCGTTTAGGGGCGCGCAGATGTGAGCTTGCATTCGGGAGAGAGTGGATTCGAACCCCACTGTAGGCAGCCCTGAAGGTGTTTTTCCGTTGTTTCCCATTTTCACACCAGGCAAATGCTGGGGCTGTACCTTAATTAAGGCCACGGCCGCTTCCTTCCCACTCCTAGCCGTTTCCTATCCCATTGTCGCCATAAGACCTATCTGTGTCAGTGCGACGTTAAGCAAAGTGTAAATAATAATAATAATAATAATAATAATAATAATAATAATAATAATAATAATAATAATAATAATAATAATAATAATAATAATAATTAATAATAATATAGCCCTTAACTATGTTGTTCTTCGTTACGTATTCGTATGCTTTACATATCAGCCGTTGACTTTGCTTGCTTAAAGTTTGTCTCCTTTGTTTTATTCGCAGAACTACTACTACTACTACTACTACTACTACTAGGTTGAGTATCACTCGTGGGCGCGGAATCAGTACTATTTGGTCGAGTGTCAGTGCTGCTGATGCTCGGTTAAGGATCGCTTGTGTGCACTGGCAGATTTAATTCAGGATCTTATGGTGCGTTAATTTCCAGGTTTGATTCCCACAGCCTCCACATTATTACGTGAAGCTAAATAAAAAGCAGTACACTTCACAATTATTAATGAAGCATGAAGTACCATGTCGAATATTTTACTTATTCACAGAAATAGTAGACTGTACCATACATACACACAAGCTTGATTTATTTTATTTTATTTTTGCAGGTTGTACTTGGAGAATAAGAATCCGTTGTTTGACGTGAAGGGTTTGCCAGCTTGTTTGGGATAGATGTTGGAAGAGTAAGACGCTTAACAAACCTGCATAGGACCGGTCCGTCACCGAAAGACAACAGAGGACGCCATAACAACAGACCAAGGGCTAAAAGTGAGGAACTAAAAGAGCAAATCGACAGTCACGTACGCTCCTTTCCGTACTGCGTGCAACATTATGGTTCACGAGCAAAACAGAGGTATTTACGTTCTGATTTAGATGTAATGCAAATGTATACATTATTTCTTGAAATGCACTATTCAGAAACGTACTTGCAAATAAAAGGTGGAGCTGATCCCAAGCATGTAAACTGTCCAGTAAAGTATGAATATTATCTGCGTTATTATCAAGAACATTTCAACTATCCATTTGGTATACCAAGGACCGTTGTATGTGGTATCTGTGAAGAATATCGTGTAAAAATTGGCACTGAAACAAACAGGGCGGTCAGGAAACGTTTACAAGATGCTATGAAACTTCACAAAGCAAAAGTCAAGAGGTTTGAAACATCAATGAAAGAGGCAAAGCAATATCTTCAGGATCATGAAAATGCAGAAGCGGACTTCTTTGATTTTCAGCAGAATATCCCTTTCCCTCATCTGCCAGTTGGTGATGTTTTCTACAAAAGACAGCTGTGGCTCCACAATTTTGCAGTTACAAATTTGAGAACTGGTAGAAGTGTAATGTTTACATGGCTAGAAACTAAAGCAAAAAAAGGGAGTAAATGTTCTTTCTTGTCTTCATATCTACATTAAGAACTACTTTCGTGAAGGTTGTACAGAGCTGTTTATATTTTCAGATGGTTGCATTGGTCAGAACCACAATATGACTATGATGCAGTATTTCTTCACTCAAGTGTATGAACACAGATTTTGGAAAGTTACTCAAATGTTTCCTGTCAGAGGACATTCATTCTTGCCCTGTGACCAGCATTTTGCCGTCATTGAAAAGATGAAGAGACGAGTGGAGACAATAGAGATGTACGAAGGGTGGGTAGAATTAATAAAGCAAAAATTGGTTGTGTATTGCTTGGAAACAGAAGAAGTCATTAATTTCCAAGCAGGTTTCAAGTCATACTTCAAATCCACCATAATAAAAGACAAAGACCGATTTGGCGTTACAAAGTATAAAATATTCAAGTTTGATCGTCAACATATGAATACAGTTAGCGTAGACAAAACAATGAGCGTTGAACAAAATTCATGAACGAATACTGTAATGAATGCTTTATGACGTGTACAGTGGGTATATTTGGAATTATTCGGTGTATATTGTTGCACATTAGCACCAAAGTATATAATTTTCCATTTGTATGGTGTAATAACGTGTAATATTACAATAAAAATGATTAAACCTGCGTAAATCACTTGTTACATCAATATAATGAACAGTAATTTCAAAAACATCCCAAGTCCACTTGATTTGTACAGCTATTGACGGTTACTGTTACGACTTACACAATTATCCTTTTGTAGAAATATAGATCGAATGGACAACTGATGTATGGTGTTACAACATTTTGGCTTCAAGAACTATTTTTAACAGCATACAGTTTTTTGGCTCTCGTGAAAACTTTTACTCTCTGGACTTGGGATGTTCTTGAAATCACCGGTTCATAATAATATTGTAGGAATTTCCTTACAATAGCCAACACTACGGTCTTGTTTTGGCAAGACTCGTACAAACAGATAGACTCTTCTTCCTATTAAAAAAATAAAATAAAGGATGTCAAAGTACACAAGTTAAAAGAAAAAATGAAAGTTGAAGAGTGGTGCTGATGGTGGTATTGATTATAGCTTTAAGAGGAAGTACAACTGGCAACCATCCACTATTATCAGTAATCAGAGGGAAAATGGAATAGGTTTCAAACTTCGAAGAATGACGGTATCGGCAAAAGAAATATAACGGTCACGAAGGGTTGGAAAATGAAAGACTCCCTAAGACTCGCAAATCTAATACTGTTGGGGTCGGAAAATAACAAAAAAAGGAAGTCGATAGGATAAAGTGGGAATGTCAGATTCACCTAAGAGAACCGTGGTTGCCAACCCACGCTCCCAAGCTGAGAGCCCCTGGTACCCCCTTTTAGTCGCCTCTTACGACAAGCACGAGTTACCGGTTATGTATTCGTCCGTCCTCACCCACAGGGAGTGAAAGTTGAAGACACCCTAGCTGCCGAAATACCGGTCTTACTGCACATTCTTGCTTATGGGCATTCTGTTCCTTCAATGAGCCGACTGCAGGCCTTTAAAATCGCCGAATGTCCAAAATCTTATGGACAGGGTATGTCGCCAACGAGGAGATACTCGGCCGTGTCGGGAAATTATATTGTGTACAGACCTTCCGAAAGAGCAGGAAACCAGATGGTAAACACAGCCTGATATAACTGATTATAGAAGCCAAGATAAAGGGAAACGTAGATGCGGGTGGAGAAGATTATTCTGGACGTGGAATCTCCGACAATGGATTGACTTCCGTGATACATCAACTCTGATAAGAGAAACGCTACCACTACTACTACTAGGCTACTAAAATGTTTTCATTACACTCCTGAAGGGGGAGGCAGGCCACTTAGACGGTGACGCCGTCTCTCAGGCAGGGAGATTTGTTACGGTGGAGGAGATGCGCGGAGAAGGTGAGGAGGTTAGCGGCCGTGGCCTATACTAGGAACTGTCCAGGCATTCACCTTAGTGTAGGAGAATGGAAAAGCACGGAAAACTATTCTCAGGACAGCCGACGGTTGGGGCCAGCCGTGAGGTCTAGCCTTGTCCCGTCTCCCGAATGCAGACGCGTGGAGCCACGGTAGCGCCATGGCCACCACTCCTCTGCTCCGTTGGCCGGTCAGAGTGCAGAGCTGTTGGACCACGGACCAGCCGCGGCCACCTATAGGCCAAGACCCACTCTGAATCTACCGACCGACAAACGCCAAATAGGAAAACATATGACTCCACGATGATCGCCAACCTTGTGCGAGTGGGCGGCATCAGAAGAAGATGCTCTGTACAGGACTTACCCGTCGGGGAAACCAAAACCACTGAGAAACGTTTTCTGGCATGGCTCTTATTTCATCGTCCGGTTTCTTAATTAGGAACTGACTGGAAGATGCGCAACAGTTTTGAAAGCCCTTTCACTCGCGAAAATCGAACCTTAGTCTTTCTAGTTTGGAAGATGATGGCTTCCTGTCGAGCCACTGAGGCTCTCACTTTGAATTTAGTGCATCAGAACATTTCACCGTACAAAACTATCAATTCACTACTCACCTCAGGAATACATCACTAAAATTTCTAAATATATTTCATGTTTTAGAAATTGCGTCAATGCATGGATATCCATGGATACGATACAATATTCGTTCAGCTTCTATGTAGCCAGATCTACAATATATTTGCAAACAGATCTGCTCCAGGACGACAGACTTCATTATTATTATTATTATTATTATTATTATTATTATTATTATTATTATTATTAGACGCAGTGCATGGAGAAAGGGTACGTGATATAAAAATGATCCCCAACGGGTCACAAACTTCTCGTGGCTCACCTGGAAGGAATCAGAATAAATAGCACGGGTACTAGAACGAGACCAAAGATAAAAGACTGGAAACTAAAAGAAATTGCATATAAACATGTTTCCTAGAAGAGATCAAAACTAAGCTACCAATTTCAGACCCTCCAAGGCGGAAATGAGGGATGGAATAATTCTAAGAACTACTGTATATGGTGAGCAGCGCAGAAGGGGGTGTGGTAGGACAAGCAGGAAACTGAAGGAAAGAGAACACCTTGGTAGAATGGCCGACCTCAAGGGTGCCAGTCAGGAAAGGAACAAGGCCAAGAAAATCAAAGACACGAGTAATGAAGGAGCAAATAAGACAGAAGAGCAAAGAAGTTAGGGGAAAAAAATAAAATTGTGAGAGAATGGAAAGAAGCTGGGAATAATTTATCTAGGAACTGGAAGAAGATGGCAGAGGTAACATAAGATTGCTGTACGAAGTAGTGAAAAGTAAGAGATAGGACAAAGATCCCATCAGGGCAATAGACAAAGGGAATGGAAATATAATTGATATGTTCATGAAATTAGAAATGTAAGGTAAAAGCCTCCGTGGCTCAAGCGGCCTCTCACCACGGGGTTCCGTGGTTCCAATCCCGGTCACTTCATGTGAGATTTGCGCTGGACAAACCGGAGGAGGGACCGGTTTTACTCCGGGTACTCCGGTTTTCCTTGCCATCATTCATTCCAGCAACACTCTCCAAAATAATTTCATTTCACCTGTCAGTCATTAATCATTGCCCCCGAGGAGTGCAATAGGTCGCTAGATGGGGGCTTCACTAATTCCATCCCTGACCCGGTCGAATGACTGGAAACAGGCAGTGGAGTTTCTTTTCAGGAATGTAAGGAAATTCTATATCGACGAACTGCGAACAGAGCCGGAGAGAGGGACTCAGAAAACAGACTAAGAGTAGATGGGAATGATAGAACAATTACATGAGCTGAGGTTATAAAAGCTCTAAAACGTATGAGAACTGGTAAGTCAGCTGGAATTGACGAACCAAAAAGTTATTGTTCCAGTAATTAAAAAGGGAAGCAGGAAGAAATGTTCAAACTACAGACGTATCACACTGTTACCACATGGGCTGAATGTTATGGAAAAGAACTGTGGCAGGATTTAAGACAGTAGTGGGGAAACGATGGAAACTTCTTCATTTATTGTTTTAAACAGTATTTATGCTGTACAAGATATCGTGTTTTGACCTTTGAACTAAAAGTCTGTTTTGGATATTTTTTGTGTTGTATCAAAATTATTATTATTTATATGTGAATTTTGTGTATCTAACTTGTGAAACAAGGTGTACCTACACGTGCCGTTTGTAACCCGACAGGGGTTATATACATATATTATATATAATAATAATAGTGCCAAGGGAAGATCACAATGTATCGATGAGACCGAGCTGTTTTAAATCAGTAGGTTGTAATATTCACGCCATGCAGTATATGCCGAATTGAGAATAGAGGCCGTGGTGATAGAGATTTGCAACTATCAAGATGACAGCATTCCAAAGGGACTAACACATAGCGCAGTAGAAACAGTGCGTAAGAACATTAGAAAATTAAAGGGGAGTGTGAAGTGAAATTAGGAACATGACGGGTGAAAAATAGATAAGAAACCATAATGAAGTTTAGAAACATATATATTGAAATAAATAAACCGTAATTCTAGAAATTTACATCAAAAGAAGAATATACAAATGTGGTACTTTCCCAACCAGTTATACAAAATTCGAATCTTTGCACAAAAATAAAATATCAAAGAGAACGAGAGCAAATGAAAGAAAGTAAAGAAGGAATGGAAAGGGACAGACAAGGAAAAGGATAAATACGCCTATTAGAAGAGAAATCCAGAGTAACAAAAAGTATAAGAAAAGGATGTACACAATTACAAAATCAGAGTATACCAGCTAGAAATTTTTGAAGTAAAGTCCAAATATGCAAGTCATAACCACTTCTGTTACCACACGAATTGACACCAAGTAAAGTTATTATGCAAGCCGAAATCACAATGTTGATCAAATGAACCAGTTTCAAGACATTCACAAACACAAATGGCGAAGCACTGATTAGGTGCGAGTGTGTGTAAGACTCGCAGAGTTCCGCATACACCACACGCACAACTCGAAACAGAGTAATGACTAAGTTCGTCAATGGAAGCTTGAAATATTTAAAAGGCGAGTGGAATCTTGTTCTGGAAATGCCATGCTCCCTGTCAGAATTTCAAAGGAAAGTAGTTCCAGTGCAACTAGAAGTATTTACGGAAAAGAAATAACTGTTTCTCATACCTCATCATGAAACGCGTAGTACTGCCCGAAAATGGAGACTCCTGGGCACATGTCCCTAAGGACGGAGACGACGTTAGATGTTCCTCCACCGAGCTCGATAGCTGCAGTCGCTTAAGTGCGGTCAGTATCCAGTATTCGGGAGATAGTAGGTTCGAATCCCACTGTCGGCAGCCCTGAAAATGGTATTCCGTGGTTTCCCATTTTCACACCAGGCAAATGCTGGGGCTGTACCTTAATTAAGGCCACGGCCGCTTCCTTCCCACTCCTAGCCCTTCCCTGTCCCATCGTCGCCATAAGACCTATCTGTGTCGGTGCGACGTAAAGCAACTAGCAAAAAAAAAAAAAAAAAAAAGATGTTCCTCCCTCCACACAAGCCAAAGTCCATCTGAAAATATTCAGAGAGAGGCCAGGTATTTATACGATAGAGTAGAGGGGAAATAATGAGAAGAAATACATCTGGAAGATTCCAGAGGTTACTGGAGCATGCGCAACAAACCAGGCGATGACGTATGACGTCAGCAGGCGAGAAGGTAATCAATTTATAGCAGATCGTAGAGATGGATAGAGCGGAGTTCATGCAAAGTATGTGAGGTCCAAATTCACTGAAGTACGTAAGTCCCAGTTGCAGGGAAAGTACGGTTTATATCCAGATGATGGTAAGTCCATATTAATAGTAGAAAAAAGGTTATGTGCATGGCGAATTTCATGGCAGTAGGTGCCGGTGAAGTGAGGAGTCCGTTACACGTTTTAGAAGAATATTTCCTGTTGCGTAACAGACTTTTCTGGATCATCAGGAATGAAGAGATTTCTGATTGGTAAAAATAAGCTCAAATGTAATTGGTGGATGCAAAAGTCGGGGATAAATTCCGTATCCTGATTCGTTACTTAGGTGTTGCACCATTTCCTTTTTCTTGATCTCATCCGCTCCTTCTGTGGGAGCGAGGTAGTCCCTGCGTCTTTGATTTTTTACCATCTTGGAGAGCGGACGCGGTCCTGCATCGGTCACGTCGTGGGATACCTGTCTCAGGGTGAGCACTATAGCATTATTTCTCCTTTTATTTCAGACATTAACTTCATTTAAATGCAATTATCTATTTTCTTTTATAGGAGTTTATCCTCGAGATGTACATTCACCATTAAAATGATCGAAATGACTTAGCTTTTCAGTTAAGCACGCGCAATTTTGTTTTTGGAGGCAATTCTCAATTCCCTTTTCTTTCTTAACCTTGTAACTAACATGTAATTTGACTTTTCCTCGGGTTTGCCTCTCGTAGTTCACACACGCATGTAAAATCTATGGTCTTTACTGGAAGTGTTTTAGGTAGTGAGGCAAGTTTTCTGTGCCTCTGTGTTAAGATTTTATTTCTTTATTTTTCCTAATTTGTGTAGATTGGAATTAGCCTTCATTTAAACCATCATGTGAACTTAAAATTTTCCTTTTTACGTAGCGCAAATCTGCAGGCACAATCAACACTTAAACCATCATGTGAGCTTAACATTTTCCTTTGTACGTAGCACATATCTGCAGGCGCAATTAACACTTACATTTACTATAGCAAATATTTGAGTTTTTGTTTGTCCTTTTTATTTTTATTTTTGTTTACTTTAATAAAATAGTCAAGGGAAATTACCATCTACAAATGTTTTCTTTCACAACGGATACGTTCCATTTACCTCATAATGTCCCTCCCGCTTTCCGCATCCATTTTGTAGTTGTCATGTTTCCCAAACTGTTGTTTGCGTTTCATAGTACTCCGCTTCTGTTGAACCTTGAATTTATTTTATTGTGTTTTACTGTGTTCGTAAATTCGTAAAATTTAAAATTATTATTATTTGATATTATTGTGTAATCCAGCCGTTAACGGTCACATTGATAGCAGGAGCGTGTGTTGTGATTGAAGTAGGTTGTTGATTCGGATCCCACTGGTGTCCGGTTGGCCATTTTTGTTCTGTACTTTACATCTCTTCAACATGTACTAAATGTACGTAACACGACCTAATAGGTTGAAAGTCGGTTTCGATTCCAATGCGGTCGTGAAAATTCAATATTCATTAGCAAGGTTACTTTCGCACAACCCCAAATGTCATTTCTGGGGCATATTGTGTCAGAGAAAGATGTCTACATTGATCAATCTCGTACGTCTGCCATCCAAAAGTTTCCTTCCCCAAAAGATGTCAAAGCTGTAGCCAGATCCATTGGTATGGTCAATTTATTTTGTAAATTCATCCCCAATTTTGCTGAACGAGCAGCTCCGTTAAATGCCTTGAGAAGAAAAGATGCTAAATTCGTGCGGGGTGATGCACAATTTGAAGCCTTTTATGTTCAGAAATCTGCTGTATGTAACGCTCCTGCTCTGGCAAATCCAGATTTTCCTAAACGTTTCATTCTTCAAATCGGTGCCTCTTCGACAGGTATATCAGGTGTTATTCTTCAGGAATTTGAAGATGGACGTCATCCCATTTCTTATGCCTGGCGTAGTTTAAATCCTGCTGAGCGAAATTATTCTATTTATGAATTAGAAGCCTTGGCTGTTGTTTTTTTTAGAACTATTCAGAATGTATCTTGAACATATCCCTTTCGATCCTAAAACTGATAATCAGGCTTTGAGTTGGGTATTGGCCAAACCAAGACGTACCGCTCGTCTTGCGCATTGTGCAGTGCATATCTCGGCATTGCAGTTTGAAGCCCGTCACATTCGTCGTACTGAAAATGTTGTGGCTGATAGCCTCAGTATAATGTTCTATCTAGGTACTTCTGATCCTCAGCCAGAGCCTTCAGATCCCTCTCCTAACCAAGTTTCGGCCTTTGTGAATGGTAGTTCTAACTCGCCTTTTCTTTTCAAAAGATATTTCCAAACGTCAGGAAGATAATGCGAATTAAAGGCTATTATTGACAGGATTAAATCTGGCGAACTTGTTAAACATTTTGTTCTTAAGAATGGTGTTCTAGGTTATCCTGTTCGCGGTAGAACAGATCCAAAAATTGTTGTTCCATCTAACCTAGTTCCTGCTATTTTCAAATATATTCATGAATCCCCAGTTGGTGGTCATCTTGTTTTTTTCAAAACTAGAGAGAAAATTCGTTAACATTTCATTTGGAAATCAATGGACGGTGAAATCCGCACTCTTGTCAAATCTTGCAAAACTTGTAACATTAGTAAACCTGCACCTAATATACGCCTAGGTCTCTTGTCATCTGAGCAAGCTTCTCGTTCTATGGAGAGATTATTCATAGATTACATTGGTCCTTTCCCGAGGTCACGGACCGGCCAAAGTTTCATACTTGTGCGTTGAGGCTTTCTCGCGTTTAACTTGGCTGTTATCAACTCGTATGGCTAATGCTAATACTGTCATCTCTTGTTTGAAACAGATCTTTTGCTTCCTTTGGACCCTGTCAATTTTTAGTGAGCGATAATGCCTGAATTTTTAAACTCTGTTCAGTTCCGTAATTTCTGTTTTGATATGTCAACATCTCACGTAACTACTACCCCTCATTATTTGAGGCCAAATTACGCCGAAACTGTTAATCGAAATCTTAGATCTTCTCTTATTGCCCATCACTCTGCTGACCACTCTAAGTGGGATTCATCGCTCAATTGGTTGGCTTTTGCCTTAGTACTGCTGTCCGTGAGAGTCATAAGCATACGCCTGATTCATTGATGCTAGCTTTTACTCCTAATTCTCCACTTTCGAATCTATGGTCCATTAACGATCTCCTTCCTGGCGTCGCCATCCCAGAAAGGATCCGTGCTACTTGCCATCGTGCGCGTAAAATTTTGAAGATTTATTGCGCTTAAGTTCAACCTAACTACAATCATGGGCGAAGGCCGCATAATCTGTCTGTGGGTGACCAGGTTTGTGCTGAAACTCATCCTGTCAGTAGTGCTGCGGACCACGTTATTAGTAAGTTAGCCCCCAAATTTCGAAGTCCTTGTACGATTTTGAAATTTCTTACCCCAGTATCTTTATTGGTAAGTGGTCCTGAAAGGAAAAGGCTCAGTAGAGTGAATTTATCGCAAATAAAGGTGCCTTATTTATTGGTATTAGTTATGTGCATTCTTTTGTCTTTGACCATTTATGTCTTATTTATAGGAAATGTCTGAATTAAATTATGGCTGGCCAGCCCACACACATGTTATCCCTGTGTATATAGACTTTGGGTATGATTAATATTAGCAAGTTAAGGAATAGGAATTGTAATTGTGATTTGTGATTATATTGGGTATCCTCCTTGGGTATTTTCTTTTAAATGTAAAAGATTTCGTGTGATAATAATTAGGTTATGTAAGATTTTGTTTTATGGTCCAACTTGGGGAACTGTAACTGTAACCTTTCAGGCTCTGGGGTAAACTCCTGTACATTTTCATATTTTATCTTTCGTCCTTGTTTTAATTAATAAATAGTGCTTGCCCTGGGTTTCTGATATCCCAAGTGTAGGAGGGAGTCTCCCGATGGAGCATTTATTGAGCCACTGGTTGGGTGATGCTCATTTAATTACTCGAATAAAATAAAAACAAAAAACACCCTTGAATATCATCGTTTTTCTCCCAGTTCTTCATCAAAACCCTTCAGAACGGTTGGACGCTGGCCTTGCCTGATCTATTCCCGTTTTCTGATGCGTATCTCTTTCTGTTGCAGTTCCTTTGTACGTAGCGCATATCTGCTGGCGCAGTTAACACTTACATTTACTATAACAAATATTTGAGTTTTTGTTTGTCCTTTTATTAATTTGTTTCGTTTAATTTAATAAAATATTTAAGGGAAATTACCATCCACAATTTTTTTCCTTCATAACTGATACGTTCCATTTGCCTCATATGGTCCATCTCGCTTTCCACATCCATTTTGTAGTTGTCATGTTTCCCAACCTGTTGTTTACGTTGTATATAGAATTTATTAATATTATTTGATATGATTGTCTAACCCAGTCGTTAACGGTTACAAGATCAATGAGGTTATGTTCAGGGCTGTAGCAGAATCTGTAGAATCTGTAGTGGATGACGAACAACAGGGGTTTCGGCCAAAAAGGATTTCAACAGACTTGATATTTTCAATATGAAAAACGTATTGGGAAAAGGCAAAGATCTAATATTATTTTTAGATCTGGAAAAGACATATGACTCAATTGCTAGATTAATCATCTGGAAGAGAATAGTAAGACTAGGAATACCTGAATACGTCACGGACAAGGTTCAAGTGCTGTCCAATAAATGTAGCAGTTGTCTTCAGACAGGTCTGACAATTTGAGGTGAGAGACTAGATGAGTTCAACAGGGAAGCTCTCCTTCAGCTCTTTTATTTATAATCAAGCGAGTGCCCACGAGATTTGGGACACGTAGCTGTCAGCTTGTATTCGGAAGATATTAGGTTCGAATCCCACTGTTGGCAGCCCTGTAGATGGTTTTCCGTGGTTTCCCATTTTCACACCACGCAAATGGTGGGGTTGAACCTGAATTAAGGGCCATGGTCGCCTCCTTACCGCTCCTAGGCTTTTATGTGTGTCGGTGTGTCGACGTAAAGCAAATTCTAAATATAGGTCTATATTTGTTATATCTAACAAACATGGTTGTTATTCTGGAAGACCAGAAGGAAGAACGTACCTAAATTCTTTAGTATTTGCTGATGATGTGGCTATCTGGGGTGAGATGGAAGAGGAAATATAAGCTTGGATTGATAAGTGGGTAGTTAAATGCAGCAAATACAAGATGAAAGTAAGCAAATCAAAAATTGAAACGAAGTATATGTCACATTAAACTAGAAGACCAAGATCTCCAGCTTCTCCGAGGATTCCAGTACCCAGGTAGAACAATAACCAGTAAAGGAAGAGCAGAACAAGAGTTACTGTAAATAATAGGGTGTCCGAAGGGTCCAATTTCTACAGCCTTGTTCACAAGCTAATATGGGACATCGAGATGCCAAAGAGGCTCTTTATAAACTATACCTCAACGTTATTCTAACCTAGAGCCTGGAAACGTGTGCAGTGACAAAGAAATATTTTAATAAACTTCAGGCGTGTGATATGAAATTCTTCAGAAGTGCTCTGGAGTAATCACGCCGTGATCATGTGAGGAATTAAGATATCAGAAAAGATCTTGGGGTGAAGGTATTTATGGGTGACAGGCTAAGATTGATAAGACTTACATAGTTTGGTTATGTAGTGAAGATTTCAGATACAAGAATTCCACATTCTTACATGGGACTGCAGCAGGCGATTGGCAGACCTACGAAGGTGATCCTTGTTGTTTAAAGTGGCCTAACATCTAGGTCATCGGCGCGATCCAGGAAGAGATATCTGGGTCAGGTAAGGGAAGATGTAGAGAGAACTAGAGGTCTACACTGGAGAGGACGGTATTCAGAGATCGACAACTTTGGAGGCGGCTCGTTCATCCACCCTACCAGGCGTGCTGGAGGAGTTACCTCAGTATTATTATTATTATTATTATTATTATTATTATTATTATTATTATTATTATTATTATTATTATTATTATTATTATTATTAAAACGTTGTGCCCAAATAATTAGCGTGACTGAACTAATATAGAAGATGAATTTGCTTTCTTCTCTTCCCAGAATCACTTCATCCTTCAGCTATGATTTTTCTTACACAACTTCGTCTAATATGTTGATTTCAATTTCGATCATCGAATTATTCTGGAGTTTTAGTGAGGAGTCATGATTAAATATCATTTTAATAAGTCGTTCATTGTTCTTTCTTTGAATATGGCCATAAAATTTCAATCGTCTTTTTCTAACAGTGTCTGATATTTTCTCAGAATGCTGGTGTAACTCAGGAGACCTCCTTTTCATTCACACCTCTTCTACGCATACTGGCCAAAGATTTTCCTAGAGATTTTCCTTTCTTATTTTCGTAAACTTTCAGTTGGTGTTCTGCCTCGAAATATCAGGGTTTCTGATGCGAATAATTACCGTGTTATAGTGTTTAATTCTTTTCGAGACATTGATTTTTTTTGTTTCACCTGTCCCATGTGATTCCATAGGCTTTTCGTAATTTATAGAATCTCTCTTTGTTTGCTTAACGATTTAATCCGGATAGTTGGATGATTTCCCCTAAGTATTTGAAATGATATACATGAGGGATTTTGCCAAACTGAGTTACCAGAGTTTGCGTAAGTATCGAGGAAATCTTTCCGTATATCGGGTTTTCTCATATGAAATTTGGAGTTCAGTTTCAGATACAATTGCACGACGTTTTTTCATGGAATGAATTGCTTTTTGCCTGTTGTTGGACAGAATTACCAGATCATCTGCGAAGGTCAAATATTTTTATGTGTTTTTCATCTTTAACTAGCTTGCCGATATTAATCAATTTTTGTTTCCTTTTCCCAAGTTCGGAGTACTTTCTCTAGCAGAAGATTGAACAACAATGGAGATCAACCATCTCCTTGTCTTATCCCTGTCTTATTTTACAAAAACGTTCAGAAATTTAACGTAAAAACTGAACTTTCGAGGTGGTGTCAGTCAGTGTCTGTCTGATCAAATTTCTTGTTTTCTTATCTGCTCAAAATTATTCCAGCACATCAAAAAGTGTTTGTTTATCTAAGGAAGCATGTGATTTTCTTTAAATCTACAAAATTTGTCACAGGTTGTCTGGTTCTACGTATTTGGAAGCTGATTTCGAGATTAAAAATTTGTTCTACACATGATCTTCCTTTTCTGAAACCTGCCTGATAATCACCTATTAGGTGATCTGTTTTGCTTCTCAAGTTTTGCGAGTAGCGCTTTGGTGAGACGTTTTTAGGCAACTGGTAAGAGTGATTTATTTATTTATTTATTTATTTATTTATTTATTTATTTATTTATTTATTTATTTATTATTCATGGAAGGCTCCAACGATCAAAGTTCACTTGAAGGGGCTGTGTACACAGGACATAAGCATAATATTCAAAAGATAAAATTTGAACATATTCAAGATGTGTGATAAATCAGTAAGAACCGGGCGAGTTGGCCGTGCGGTTAGGGGCGCGCGGCTGTGAGCTTGCATTCGGGATATAGTGGGTTCGAATCCCACTGTCGGCAGCCCTGAAGATGGTTTTCCGTGGTTTTCCATTTACACACCAGGAAAATGTTGGGATGTACCTTAATTAAGGCCACGGCCACTTCCTTCCAACTCTTAGGCCTTTCCTATCCCATCGTCGCCATAAGACCTATCTGTGTCGGTGCGACGTAAAGCCACTAGAAACAAATCAATAAGGTACAGTGGAATTTAAAATACGAACTACTACAATAAAACAAATAAATATCTAATCAAAAACTAGAATAAAATTGAAAGGAACTAAATTATAGCCTAACTAATAACAAACAATGTTCACATGTTTTTACTTAGTAGTTTACAGAATTTTTTTCAGAAATATTTCTTCACAACAGGTAGGACTGAAACAATAATTTCCTTAGTTCGTTGTATATTTTAGACAAATAATTTTTCAGACCCTTTGCTCCCTAAGTTGTTATTATTATTATTATTATTATTATTATTATTATTATTATTATTATTATTATTTTATGACCACATAGGATCACTTTAGTCAGTCCGTCGTTCAGGTCTCTTTGAAGGGATTGTTCGGGCTTTGCGGTCCTCCCAGTACTTCTTCAGACGCTCCGATCTTCGTGCCCTTTCCTCAGTTGAAAATGTGTGTGTTGTTGGTTTGTTTTGTGTAAGGGTAAAGCGGAGGTTTGTATTCTTGAGTTTTGTATTCAATTTTATCTTATTTGTGTTGTCTTCTGTTGTAAGGCCTATTTTCTTCAGATCCTCTCTTACTTCTCTGATCCATTTACATCCTGTTGTGGTATTTTTTGAGACGAGATTGTGTTGTACTACTTGTTTCAGAAGTCTCGAATCCTGCATCCTCATGATATGTCCAAAGAATCCCAGTCTCCTCTTACGCATAGTATCTGTAATGGGTTCTAGCTCTTTGTACATGACTTTGTTAGGTATCAACCGCCACTGTCCATCTTTCTGATATTTTTGTTGATGCAGGTTCTTCCAATCCTCCTTTCAATTTTCTGAAGTCTGTCAGTCTTTGATTGTTTATTGAGGTAAAAGAGTGTTTCTGCTGCATACGTAACTTCTGGTTTTATAACTGTGTTGTAGTGTTTTATTTTTGTATTTATTGATAGACATTTCTTTTTGTAGATATCCCATGTTAACTTTTGTGCTTTAGCTAATCTATTTGTTCTTATTTGGATTGAGATTTTTTCATTTAGGTTATGTGTTATTACTTCTCCAAGATATTTAAATTGAGTTACTATTTTGATTTTATTACCACTTATGGCGACTTCTTTTAGCTGTGTTGGTTTTTGCGGCATAATTTCTGTTTTTTCAAATGATATTTTGAGGCAAATTTTATTTGCAATGTTTTGAAGTTCTGATATCTGGGTTTTTGCTTCTTTCATGTCCACTGCTAGTAATGCTAAATCGTCAGCAAAACCCAGGCAATTTGTTTTGATTGTTCGGCCAATCCTTATTTTGGGGGGACATTTCCTAAACCATTCCCTCATTACCATTTCTAGAGCACAGTTAAATATTAGTGGTGAGAGCCCATCTCCCTGCCGTAGCCCAGTTTTAATTTCAAATGTCTCTGATGTTTCACCCCTAAACTTCACTTTTGATTTGGTGTTGGTGAGAGTCAATTTTATCATGTTTATTAATTTGGGGTGTAGTCCAAGGTGTCTTAAAATTTTAAACAGAGATTCTCTATGGATGCAATCATAAGCTTTCTTGAAATCTACAAATGTCACCACCATATCTCTGTTTCTTCTCCTGTTATAGTCCATTATCAACTTAAGACTCATGATCTGATCAGGACAGCTCCTCCAGGGTCTGAAACCTCCTTGATATTCTCCTAGTTCTTTCTCAAGTTGTAAACTTATCCTATTAAGGATGATTATTGAAAATATTTTGTATGTTATGTCTAGGAGCGAGATTCCCCTGTAGTTATTAGGGTCGGTTTTATCTCCTTTTTTGTGCAGTGGATGAATGAGGGCTGTTGTCCAGTGTTCTGGTAGTTCTTCTTTAATCCAGATAGAGACAAGTTGTTGATGGAGGGCAACTTTTGCTGATGTTCCTGCATATTTCCAAATTTCTGCAAAGGTCTGATCTTCGCCTGGCGCTTTGTAGTTTTTTAATTTATTCAGAGTTTGGTAGACTTCCTTTATTGTGGGGGGATGGATGTTCTCTGGTGATGTTTTTATCGGGGTGTTGGTGTCCAAATGAAGGAGTTCTGTAGGTTCCTCACAATTTAAAAGCTTGTTGAAATGTTTAGCCAGAATTTTTGCATTGTCTTTATTGTTATGGGCCAGCTTACCATCTTCATCCTTCATCAGTAGGGTCGGGGGTTCATATTTTTGGAGCTGCTTTCTGAAGGTTTTGTAGTAGTCCCTTGATTGAGTTTTATTGAATTGTTCTTCAATTAACTGCAGGGTGTCCTTATGATGTTGTCTTTTTATTCTTCTTAAGACTTGGGTAGTTTCTTTTCTCTGTTTTACTAGCTTTTGATAGGATATTTCTGTTTTTTTTGGGACTGATGTAATAGCCATGCCTGATGTCTTTTTTCCACTGTTTCATCACATTCACTGTTCCACCATTGGTGTTTTTTACGTGGTTTAATTGGAGCCAGGTCTTCTGCAATTTGTTTAAGGTTGTGTACTAAGTCTTCAAGTTTATCTGTGATTTTTATTTTTTCAGTTGCTTTCTGGTAATTTTTGTTGTTGATTAGCTGGGTAGGATCTATTTTTCAAGGGCTTGCTTTTGTTGCCTCCTCTGGGGAGTGAGTTTAATTTTAATTTTAACTACGTAGTGATCTGAACCTGTGTCTATTCCTCGGAGGACTTTGACGTTATAGATCTCTTTGTGGTGGTATTTGTCCATGCAGACGTGATCCAGTTGCCATTCTCCTTTAGTGTAGTCAGGGTGTTTCCATGTTTTAAGTTTTTGAGGTTTCCGCTTAAAACATGTAGATTTTGAGATTAAATTATGGTTTCTACACAGGTCAACAAGTCTCTCTCCATTTTTATTTGTTTTCTTGTGTGCTGGCCATTTTCCGATGATGTCACGGTATTTTCTTTCTCTGCCTAGTAGAGCGTTGAAGTCGCCTATTAATAATTTTATATGGTGTTTGGGGATGTTATCTATGGTCTGGTCCAATAGGTCCCAAAATTATCCTGTTTCCTTCTGGTCTTTTGAGGAGTTGTTTTTATCATTAGTGGGAGCATGGGCATTTATTATAGTATAGATTTTATTAGATGCCTTTAAGGTGAGCGTTAATGATATTTTCATTCCAAAAGAGTCGGATTTCCTGGTTTATCTGCTTCACTAATAACTTCCCTGGATACTCCCAGGATTACATTGATTGCTCCTAGCTTTCCACCTTTCTTTTCTTGTGTTTCGTCTTCTTAGGGCTGGCATACCTTCTTCCACTGTCACTCGGAGGCCCACAAGATGTGAGAGTGGAGTGGTGACCACGGGAAACAGATGAAGCTGGCTTTGTTTCTATGTGCTTGTGTTGGGCTCCTTTCCGTGACATTCCCTGTCTAAATGTCGTTGACCAACTTTCGTTCTCTACCACTCTTTAGACTACCAGGTTTAAGATGGCTCATCATCATCACTTACTACCTGTAAACTCTCCTCTTTTACCCACAACATACTCCTCATATCTTCGCTCAACCTCCAGCCCATCTCAATAAATTTTCTTTTGACGTTTTTCAGATTTCGGTGTTCTCTCATAGATTGTGAGGTATCTGATCGATATTTTACAGTCTGGTTCACTCATATGGTCTCCTCAACATCCTCTTAATTTCACCCTCTTTCTTTTAATGTCCTCCATAACCCTCCCCTTTCTTTAGCCGATACCTTCAATATCCTATTGGTCCTGATGACGACGGCAGTGCGGCGCGACAGGGGCTCCACAAGATACCGAAAACATGGGAAGCCGTACTCTTCCTTGACCATAAAACAGCCTCCCGTAATGCACAAACCACGGTTTCTAACTAAGCTCTCTTCTAGTAGCCGCTTTGCAATACCCTCCAGTGCTTCCTTCACATCCATCACAAAAGCCCATTTAAGAAATTTCAGGCAGACTTAAAATGGTTACAAATAAACACTGCAGCTTTTACCCAACTACCCCATCTAGTAAGAAATGGGGAAGTTGAAAGAGGATGTCTTGTATTTTCAACATAACGTTTGTTTCCTAGCAGGAGCCTTTGTAGTAACCTCTTAAAGCAAAAAATTAATGTACCGTATTTGCATATGAAAATTCATCTTTTAATGCTTCACAAACTCTATTATGCAATGTCATTTTTCTTCATACCGAGGCTGAAGATATGATTTTCATAGGGTGCTCTCATCTGGAACAGACTTCTCAGTAGATTTCTGAAGTTACGTTTTCAAAATAGGATACTTACAAAATGTCTTTGCTGTTTCAGTAAAAAAGCTTGAATTTGAAGAATCCATTGCACCGTCAATGAATTGTTGTCGCGCTCACCCCTTACTACATTGTAGTTCCTTACTCGTCACATGTTTTGCGCTACCTATATGCTGCATAACATGATTACATTGGTGTTTTCTTTCAATTGTTATTGATATATCACAAACATTGCTCCTCAGAATAGACCCTTCACTCTGAATACCATCTGCACTAAACTGTTTAGCACTATCGCTTATTTTCTCGGCGTTCATTTTCTGTTTCAGCATACTTGATACTGATACTAGCAATGGCAATATAGGTCAATGGCAGGCACCACACCAAGTCAAAGCGTATTCTGAACCATCACCTACGCAATACTAACAAGACCGGCAGATAAGCAGCTAACGGAGGGCGGCAAGCTAACAGTTAAACAATCACCAGATTCGTACTTAAGCTGCCGATTAGTGCAATATAGGGAGCCTGTGATCCTAGCGGTGAAATGAGGAACTGCATAGAACCAAGCTTTGCTTTACAGACGAAACATTCGGTTTTTCTTGTTTAATTTCTTTAGGGATAAAATGCGGCAAAGGATCCAAGAAAGTATTAAACAGAAAAAGTGCAAGAAGGTGCTGGCAATGAGAAAAGGTGCAAACAAGTGCAACTAAAACACAGTTAAGGGTGCTCATTTCATTTTTTTCTTGCAAGACAAGATAATTTGGGCATTTTTTTTTTTGCTAGTGGCTTTACGTCGCACCGACACAGATAGGTCTTATGGCCACGATGGGATATGAAAGGCCTAGGAGTTGGAAAGAAGCAGCCGTGGCCTTAATTAAGGTACTGCCCCAGCATTTGCCTGGTGTGAAAATGGGAAACCACGGAAAACTATCTTCAGGGCTGCCGACAGTGGGATTCGAACCCACTATCTCCCGAATGCAAGCTCACAGCCGCGCGACTCTAACCGAACGACCAACTCGAATTTGGGCATTTTAATGGCGAAAAAAGAATTAAGGCACAGCACATAAAATTCCTATAGTTCTACTGATAATTTCCTGTTTAAGGCAGAGATACGCAAGTCAACCTTCGTTATAAAAATGTTATTGTATTTACGAGCGATCAAGTCTATCCCTTGTTCTCTATCAACAAGATAATAGGGGTGACAGCGAAGTCTCCCCGATTGCGATTGAAAACCAAGCCTAAAAAAAGGTGGATAGGGTGCAGATTTCCCTGCCCCCCTCCCTACTAATATGTTCTGTGGGTTGGCACCCTGATAAACGCTAAATCTCAGTAGACTGTTTAGCAAGTTAGTGATTCTATTAACAAGATTTCCATGCCTAGCTAAAAATAGATGGAAAATATCAAAACAATGTTTTCTACAAATGAAAAAATATATATGAATGCTAGTAGAACAAGGGATGTTAATTATATCGATCACTTCCCCTTCCCCAAACCTTTCCTCTGCATTTCAGTAATAGTGCCGTGCATGGTATGGAATGTCTTACCTCATAGAATGGCATGACGCGCTCTAACCATATACTCTTAAAACGGTTATATGTATTGTATTGATGCACCTCATAGTTGCAACAGACCATCCAGCAACATGTTCCAATTGCGATCAGTGGTAGAAGAGAAAGCTCCAACAGCATGTCCACAGTTTCACAGCGGCTCCTAGAGGTGAAAAATGCACCAATAGAACGTTACAATCTTACCAGATGTATGATAGTGAAGATGTGATTAGAATTAAAGGTTAGAAACACTGTAAAAAGAACATCCTATAATACATCGAAAAATTAAAGAAAAGTCGACGACAATTATTGTGATGATAATAATAACAACAAGAGAGTTGGCCGTGCGGTTAGGGGCGGGCAGCTGTTAGCTTGCATTTGGGAGATAGTGAGTTAGAATCCCACTGTCGGCAGCCTTGAAGATGGATTTCCGCTCCTTCCCATTTTCACACCATGCAAATGGATGGGGGGGGGGGGGGCTGTACCTTAATTAAGGCCACGGCCGATTCTTTCTCACTCCTAGCCCTTTCGTATCCCACCGTTGTCAATCAAATCAATCAGTCATTACTGATCTGCATTTAGGGCAGTCGCCCAGGTGGCGGATTCCCTATCTGTTGTTTTCCTAGCCTTTTCTTAAATGATAGCAAAAAAAAATCAATATGATTGAGCATCTCCCTTGGTAAGTTATGCCATTCCCTAAATTCACCCCAACAACGTGGTAATATAAACTGAGAGTACGTTTCCTATTTTTGAGGCTCACAACCTGACTTTTACCCCCATTTATCATCACACCATTGCCTACTGTCCATCTCACAACATTATCGAGTTCATTTTGCAAGATGCTCACAGTCTTGTAACTTATTTATAACTCTATACAGAATAACATCATCCGCAAAATGTCGTATCTCAGATTCCAGTTCTTTAGTCATATCATTTATATATATATATATAAGGAAAATAAAGGTCCAATATTACTGCCTTTATTATTACAGGGTCAGATAAAGCTTCGCCTACTCTGATTCTCTGAGATCTATTTTCTAGAAATATAGCCACCCATTCAGTTACTCTTTTTCCTAGTCCAATTGCACGCATTTTTGCCAATAGTCCCCCATGATTTACCCTATCAAATGCCTGAGATAGGTCAATCGCAATACAGTCCATTCAACCTCCTGAATCCAAGATATCTGATATATCTTCCTGTAATCCTACAAGTTGAGCTTCAGTGGAATAACCTTTCCTAAACCTGAACTGTCTTCTGTCAAACCAGTTATTAATTTCGCAAACATGTCTAAAATAATCAGAAAGAACGCCTTCCCAAAGCCCACGTGCAACGCATGTCAAACTTACTGGCCTGTAATTTTCAGCTTTATGTCCATCACCCTTTCCTTTATACCTAGGGGCTACTATAGCAACTCGCCATTCATTTGGTATAGCTCCTTCAAGCAAACAATAATCAAATAAGTACTTCAGGTATGGTATTATATCCCAACCCATTGTCTTTAGTATATCCCAGGAAATATCGATTCCAGCCGATTTCCTAGTTTTCAACTTTTGTATCTTATTGTAAACTAGCAAGATACCCGTGCTTCGCTACGGTATTATACTGAAATTTATAATTGAATGCTTATTGTTTTAGATATATAATCCGCCGAAATTCGCGATCTGGCTCGTTTTCTGCTAGAATCCACCAAAATTCCCGATATGACTGGTTTTCTATTATTTTACGGCACGTTTCCTCCCATTTTTCAATCTTCCTTTCCAGCAATCGATTTCGTACTTCCCGGGCTAGGCTCAGGTATTCCTCACGGTCAGTTGGGTACGTAAATCTTTGCCATCTATATATATAAAATAAGAGTTTTGTCTGTACATTGCTCAGAATTTGAAAAGAATGGTATTTCTGTATCGATCATGTCCACAGTAACAAGAAAATGCAGTATTTACTTTTCCGTAATTTCTGTCTGTCTGTCTGTCTGTCTGTCTGTCTGTCTGTCTGTCTGTCTGTCTGTCTGTCTGTCTGTCTGTCTGTCTGTCTGTCTGTCTGTCTGTCTGTCTGTCTGTCTGTCTGTCTGTCTGTCTGTCTGTCTGTCTGTCTGTCTGTCTGTCTGTCTGTCTGTCTGTCTGTCTGTCTGTCTGTCTGTCTGTCTGTCTGTATGTACACGCATCACGATAAAACGGCTGAAGAGAATTTAATAAAAATAGGTATGTAGAGTCGGGGGGTGAACCGCTACAATCTAGGCTATAAATTATTTTATTTACGCTGAGTGAAATGGTAGTTTAGGGGAAGGCCTAAAATTCAATTCTCAAATATTTATATTATTAATGGTCATATTGATAAATACTACATCACTAAAGTTATATAGAATTAAATTTCTGATCATTTACATCTTATGCATTTTTACCGTACCGGCTATGATAACACCGATATTCATGAATTTGGATTTTTGTTGCTAAGTCCATACCAACGCCGAGTCCCGACAAAATGGGTAAACAGAATTCAATGAAAATCGGTATATAGAGTCGGGAATAAGAAACTACAGTTTAAGCTATAGACAATGTTATTTACCCGGTGTGAAATGGTAGTTTAGGGGTAGGCACCTAAAATTTAATTTTTAAATACCTATGTTCTTGGTCCTATGGAAAAGTACTACATAACAAAAGTTACAGAGAATATAATTTCCGATCATTTATGTTTTATTCAGTTTTACCGTACCGACTATGATAAGAGTGGTATTTCAGAACCGGAAGACAATTAATAATGTGAAGGCCTACAATATCGAAAGCGCGTAACATAGATCAACAATAACAATACACTGACAGTTTGAACGTTGTTTGTTGTGATGTTCTTTGTCTCTTATGCTGCCGCTCAACTCCGATAGATGGGATTACTGCTGCGTACCGAGTATAACAGCCTAACTGAATATTGGCGGGAAATAGCTGATGAGTTAGATAACTTTCTTCTTTAGCATGCCAATCCTCTGGTTCATACATTTTCTGATACTGCTGGTACGTAACACACTGGTTCATCATAGTATGCCAGCTATTCGATACCTACTCTGACGCGCTGTTTTGAATGAGCAGTGTGTGCACTTAAGTCAGAGGCTCAGTTAGTAGTAGTGGGAGTAGTAGTATGAACTGGTCTGGAATTACAATTTAGCCCTATTCCAAATTATAGTACCACAATTCACTAAATAACTCAAAATTCAACCCAGAAAAGAGCCGTTTCTTAGGAAAAGCTTCTTCCTCTTCACTTTCATTAAATGTACATTAATTATCTTCCAAATTAGCAGCGAAGATGTGGTTTCTTCTCTGGCTTGGAGGAAAAATTGCCTCCACGTCAGACAGTTCTTTCCCCCGCCAGTGTAGTGAATTGAGATTTTCCGACTCATCGGGTACTTCCAGGAAACAGATAAGTAAACGGGCATAGCTTTTGCCCTGGGACTATCCACTATTTGACTCCCCCCGCCGAAAAAGGACGAAGATTGTTCACGGATCACGGATGTCTGCGTCTTGGTCATTCCAGCTCTGTAGCTTTGGACTGTTAGTTCGGCAGCATAGTACTGTTCGTTAAAAGTGAGAAAATGTGTGGTTTTTCATTTGATCGAGTATTTCATATGAAGGCATTGCTTTTAATCGCACCATTCTTACTGACGTCATTGTAATGACCCATGTTCATTTCAGTTGGGAAAACCACTAAGAGAGTCTTTCTGGGAATCTATACATGCAGGCGGAGAGTGAGTGTCTGCCATTATAATGAAAACTCCCCAACCTGAATGTGACTGACGGTAGGCAAGCTGGCCTACCATTACAATGAATATTCTCTAACCCAGTCTTCATATGAGAAAAGACGTTGGTGACTTGCCCGTCGTGCTTCTAGGCAACTTTAAGAGCTGTGCAACTTAATACAATCTTGCTCACCACGTTTATACTACCTAACCTAGAATTCTGTTAAAAATTTAGAATTCCGTAGCGAAGCACGGGTACATCAGCTAGTCTTTTCCTATAATCATTTTTAATACGGATAAAATCCTTCAGGAGATCCGGCGTGATGTCATATTGGGTGCCTTGGCGGCACTGAACCCACGGCCGGACTGCATTCTTAGTCATCACCCGTCCAGGAGCCGTTTCCAGCGCTGTCAGCACATTTGACGACAGTCCGGATTATTATTATTATTATTATTATTATTATTATTACTATTATTATTATTATTATTATTATTATTATTATTATTATGTGTTGCTGGAATGACTGATGACAGGGAAAACCGGAGTATCAGGAGAAAAACCTGTCCCGCCTCCGTTTTGTCCAGCACGAATGTCACATGGAGTGACTGGGATTTGAACCACGGAACCCAGCTGTGAGAGGCCGGCGCGCTGCCGCCTGAGCAACAGAGGATCCTTATAAGTACATTAATAACAGTAAAATCAATTGGTCCCACCTCCTTCTACACCCCACCGCCGTTAAGTTTATTTACCGCGACCTCCCCCCCCCCCCAAAAAAAAAATTTAAAAGAATGCTTGTTTCTTTATGTTTAAGGGAGATTCCAAACACCAATGTTCACGTCTATTACCTTCAGTTTTGAGATATAAGTATCCCCATAAAAATAATTTACTTTTTTCACTTCATTTCACAAGTGAATTTTCCCGCAAAACATACTTGTTTCTTTAATAGTAAAGGATCTTCTAAGTACCAATTATCACGACTCTAACTTCTTCAGTTTTTGATTTATGTGTCCTCATGAAAGGAATGCAACTCCTTTTCACTCCCGCCCCCAAGATACTTTCCCCCTCGAAACGCGTTTTTCTTTGTTTTTAAAGGAGAACCAAATACCAATTTTCACGTCTGTAACAACTTTAGTTTTTATTAGATGTATGTATTCTCATACAATTAAGTCAATTAATTTTTCAATTCTTTCACCCCCCTCCCCCTTCATTGGATTTTCCGAGAATACGTGTTTCTTTACTTTTAAAGCAGATTCCAAATATCAAATTTCACGTCTGTAACATCTTCATTTTTGAGATATCAGTAGCCTAATTAAAAGAATTCAACACCATTTTCAGTCACTTTTACCACACACCCCCCCCCCCACCTCCGCCCAAGTGGTATTTCCGGAAACTAAAAATACACGTTTCTTTATGTTTAATAGAGATAAAAAATACCATTTTTCACTTCTGTAACATGTTAAGTTTTTTTAGATATACTGTAAAACTTCTCATTTTAAAATGTCACCCCTTTTGAGTTCTCCTTAAGTGGATTTTCCAAAAACAAATTACCTATGTTTCTTTACATTTACAGGAGATTCCAAACACCCAATTTTTACGTCTGTAACATTTTACGTTTCCAAGATATTCTGTAGATATAGTCTTTCAAAAAATTCACCCCAAATTGTCACTCCTGTTTAATCGCCATTAATTGGATTTTCCAAAAAATAAAAAATACGTGTTCCTTTATTTTTAAAGGAGATCCCATATACAAATTTTCAGTTCTGTAATATCTTTCGTTTCTGAGATATATGTATCCTCATTAAAGGCATTCAACCCATTTTTCACCCTTTTATACCCCTCCTATCAGGATTTACAGGAAACAAAAAAATACGTGTTCCTTTATTTTTAGAGGAGATTCTAACTACCAATTTTACATCTGTAAATTTTAAAGTTTTAAGATGTAGACACACTCATTTTAAAAAATTCACCCCCCTTTTCACCCCCCCAATATTTGGATTTTCCAAAAACGAAAAAATACGTGTTTCTTTACTTTTAAAGTAGATCCAAAATACCAATTTTCAGGTCTGTAATATCTTCAGGTTCTGAAATATAAGTAGCCTCATTAAAGGCATTCAACCCATTATTAACCCTTTTACACTCTTCCTATTGGGATTTTTCCGAAAACAAAAGAATACGTGTTTCTTTATTTTTAAAGGAGATTCTAAATACCAATTTTTACATCTATAAACTTTAAAAGTTTTGAGATATAGATACACACATTTTAAAAAATCACCCCCTTTTCACCCCCCCCCCATTAATTGGATTTTCCACAAAAAGAAAAATACGTGTTTCTTTATTTTTAAAGGAGATCCCAAACACCAATTTTCATTTCTGTAATATCTTCAGTTTCTGAAATATAAGTAGACTCATGAAATGCATTCGACCCCTTTTTCAAAACCTTTACCACCCTTCCTATTACGATTTTCCGAAAACAAAATATACGTGTTTCTTTATTTTTAATGGAGATTCTAAATACCATTTTTTACATCTATAACCTTTAAACGTTTTGAGATATAGATACACTCATTTTAAAATATTACCCCCCTTTTCACCCCCCTTAATTGGGTTTTCCAGAAAAACAAAAAATACGTGTTTCTTTATTTTTAAAAGAGATCCCAAACACCAATTTTCAGGTCTATAATATCTTCAGTTTCTGAGATATAAGTAGCCTCATTAAAGGCATTCAACCCATTTTTCACCCCTTTTCACTCCTCCTATTGCGATTTTCCGAAAACAAAGAAATACCTGTTTCTTTATTTTTAATGAAGATTCTAAATACCCATTTTTACATCTGCAAACTTTAAAAGTTTGGAGATATAGATTCACTCATTTTAAAAATTCACCCCCTTTTCACCCTCCCATTAATTGGATTTTACAAAAACAAAAAAATACGTGCTTCTGTATTTTTAAAAGAGATCAAAAGTACCAATTTTCAGGTCTGTAATATCTTCAGTTTCTGAGATATAAGTACCGGTATCCTGATTAAAGGCATTCAACCCATTTTCCCCCATTTTCACCCTTTTTCATCCCTCATATTGGTATTTTCTGAAAACAAAAAAATACGTGTTTCCTTATTTTTAAAGAAGATTCTAAATACCAATTTTTACATCTGTAAACTTTTAAAGTTTTGAGATATAGATACACTCATTTTAAAATTTCACCCCCATTTTCACCCCCTTACCGAAGGAATATCCAAAAATCCTCTCTTAGCGAGCACCTACATCATAATATGAATATATCCTCAAAATTTCATTTCTTTATGTCCAGTAGTTTTGGCTCGGCGATGATGAATCAGTCAGTCAGTCAGTCAGTCAGTCAGTCAGTCAGGACAAGCTATTTTATATATATAGACTAGCTGATGTACCCGTCCTTCGCTACGGAATTCTATATTGTGTACAGAGTTCTAGGTTGGGTAGTGTACATGTTGTGAGCAAGATTGTATTAAATTGTATAGCTCTTAACGTTACCCTAGAAACGTGACGAGATCATTTCTCCCACCCCTAATCTGCGTATGGCCCATTCACGGCACAATGAGGTTTAATAGTACGACGATCAGGTGACCAGTAACCGCCTGATGTGATCGAGACATAACCGCCCAATTATCCTTCATTAAATTTCCTTCAATTAATTAAAGTCTGTCCACATTCCCCCTCTCTGCTCTGGTGAACTCCCGCCTACCATCAGTCACAATCAGGTTGGGGAGTTTTCATTATAATGACAGATACTCTCCACCTGCTTTTTTACATCCTCCGAAAGTCTATCTTAGTGGTTTTCCCAACCAAAATGAACATAGGTCATTACAATTACGTCAGTAGGAATGGCGTGATTAAAAGCAATGCTTTCATATGAAATACTCGATCAAATGACAAACCACACGTTTTCTCTCTTTTAACGAACAGTAGGCTACTACGCTGTCGATCTAACAGTCCAAAGTTCCAGAGCTGGAATGGCCAAGCCACAAACAGCCGTGATCCGTAAACACTCTTTGTTTTTCTCGGAGGGGGTGGGGGGTTGTAGAAAAGTGGAAAGTCCCAGGGCAAAAACTACGCCCTTTTAATAATCTGTTTCCTAGGAGTACCCGATGAGTCGGAAAATCTCAATTCACTACACTGGCGGCGGAAAAATCTATCTGACTTGGAAGCAAATTTTTCCTCCAAACCAGAGCAGAAACCCCCTCTTCACTGCTAATTCAGAATAAAATGAATGTAGAATTGCTTGTTGATGCTTGTTGTTTTAAGGGGCCTAACATCGAAGGTCATCGGCCCGAATGTAGAATTTAATAAAAGTGAAGATGAAGAAGCTTTTCTTAAGAAACGGCTCTTTTCAGGGTTGAATTTTGAGTTATTTAGTGAATTGTGATGCTATAATTTGGAATAGGCTTAAATTGTAATTTTAGACCAGGTCATACTACTACTACTACTACTAACAAGGGACACCTTTGATCTCGAACGCTCGGAACCGCACACAACCATGCTTAGAATAACAATCAATCATAAACAAAACAGTGGTGTGCGTCATTTCCATGCAAAACGTTTCATTCTACCTCAAGTAACATTTTAATAGGGAGAAACAAAGTAACAAGATATTCAATACCATAATGAAATGGCGTATGGCTTTTAGTGCCGGGAGTGTCCGAAGACAAGTTCGGCTCGTCTTTTGATTTGACACCCGTAGGCGACCTGCGCATCATGATGAGGACGATATGATGATGAAGACGACACATACACCAGCCCCCGTGCCAACGAAATTAACCAATTAAGGTTAAAATTCCCGACCCTGCAGGGAATCGAACCCGGGACCCCTGTGGCCAAAGGCCAGCACGCAAACCATTTAGCCATGGAGCCGGACATCAATACCATAGGAAGGATATTATATGTAATTTAATGGCGTCAGTGTATCATTACATGTTCAATCAACAGCGCCCGAAACTCTCTGCTTAAAGTACTTATAACAGCGCAAAACACACATATTCAGCAGTACCTACCACACACCTGAAAGTGCTTATATTAGTCCTCAAAGTGCAGATGCGGGATTTCGATGAAGTGGTTGAAACAAAGTGGGAGAGAACAATGTACACACCTCATAAAGCCACGTTATCACATTTCAAATCACTTTCGCATTCACGCAGTCCAATATCAAAAGCCACACTAATTACATTTTCAAATGATGATGTTGGTTTGTCAGTGTCATAACCTGGTTTTCACCAAGCATATTGCAACCTAGGATTATACGTAGGTGCAGCAAATTGATTGTAAATCACAGAGTGAAGTTGCATGATGAAATAACGATCATGTACCTTCACTTGTGGTTTGGCACCTTGCAGTCTTACAAAACCAGTAATCTTTCTAATAAAGTTTATATTGCCAAAAGAAGTAAACATCAAGGGGTTGGCAATATTTTGTTATTTTCGGTGGCAATATCTTCAGCGTAACATCTTTGTTTGGAAAACTTGCATCTAGAAGGGTACGATCTGTATGACCTGCCCAGCAATCACACAACAATAGGCTCTTTTCATTTGTTACATGTTCGTCAAGGACTGAAGTTCTTTAGTCATTTGTCCACTTTTGCTTGCCTCCACATGAATGTTTCGTGGACAGGTTGTTGCAAGTTTGTTTAAAATATTTGGAACCGAAAGTGTCTTGTGTCTCTTGAAAACAAATGTACAACTTGTTTGCTAGTCTTCCTGCCATTGATAAAGCCACATCAATTGTGTAGCTGCGGGTAGAGTTATGTACAGACTGCAACACACTACCTGTAGTTTTCTCTCCTCTGTAGGACAGCGTTGATGCTGAAGGCATTTCGTGCTGGAATTGACTCTGGTCACTGTTCCAAACATCACCTTTCTCCACACCCTCCTTTGTTATAAAAAATGTTCACTTCTTCCACAAACTGTTGTGCCTGATGACGTATAATATTATCGTCTTCTATGTCCTTGCGTGTGACAAATGTAGTAATGTGCCTGGATGAAATGCCATATTCAGCCTCGAGATAAAGGAAATGGAAACTTTGAAATTGACCAAGCCAACAATTTTAGCCCCTTCTAGTGCCCACATCTGCAGATGCCAATAGTGAACTGTAGATCAATCAATCAAACAATCAATACTGATCTGCATTTAGGGCAGTCGCCCAGGTGGCAGATTCCCCATCTGTTGTTTTCCTAGCCTGTTCTTAAATGTTTTCAAAAAAATTGGAAATTTATTGAACATCTCCCTTGGTAAGTTATTCCAGTCCCTAACTCCCCTTCCTATAAGTAAATATGTGCCCTAATTTGTCCTCTTGAATTCCAACTTTATTGTGATCTTTCCTACTTTTAAAGACGCCACTCAAACTTATTCGTCTACTGATGTCATTCCACGCCATCTCTCCGCTGACAGCTCGGAACATACCACTTACTCGAGCAACTCGTCTTCTTTCTCCCAGTTCTTCCCAGCCCAAACTTTGCAACATTTTTGTAATGCTACTCTTTTGTCGGAAACCATCCAGAACAAATCGAGCTGCTTTTCTTTGGATTTTTTCCAGTTCTTGAATCAGGTAATCCTGGTGAGGGTCCCATACACTGGAACCATATCTAGTTGGGATCTTACCAGAAACTTATATGCCCTCTCCTTTACATCCTTACTACAACCACTAAACACCTTCATAACCAAGTTCAGAGATCCTTATCCTTTATTTACAATCCCATTTATGTGATTACCCCAATGAAGAACTTTCCTTATATTAACACCTAGATATTTACAATGATCGCCAAAATGCACTTTCACCCCATCAACGCAGTAATTAAAACTCAGAGGACTTTACCTATTTGTGAAACTCACAACCTGACTTTTAACCCCGTTTATCAACATACAGTTGCCTGCTGTCCATCTCACAACATTATCGAGGTCGCGTTGCAGTTGCTCACAATCTTGTGACTTATTTATTACTTTATAGAGAATAACATCATCTGCAAAAAGTCTTACCTCCGATTCCACTTCTTTACTCATATCATTGATATATATAAGAAAACATAAAGGTCCAATAATACTGCCCTGAGGAATTCCCCTCTTAATTATTACAGGGTCAGATAAAGCTTCTCCAACTCTATTTTTCTGAGATCTATTTTCTAGAAATATAGCAACCCATTCAGCCACTCTTTTGTCTGGTCGAATTGCACTCATTTTTGCCAGTAGTCTCCCATGATCCACCCTATCAAATGATTTAGACAGGTCAATCGCAATACAGTCCATTTGACCTCCTGAATCCAAGATATCTGCTATATCTTCCTGGAATCCTACAAGTTGAGCTCCAGTGGAATAACCTTTCCTAAAACCGAACTGCCTTCTATCGAACCAGTTATTAGTTTCAAAAACATGTCTAATATAATCAGAAAGAATGCCTTCCCAAAGCTTACATACAACGCATGTCAAACTTACTGGCCTGTAATTTTCAGCTTTATGTCCATCACCATTTCCTTTATACCTAGGGGCTACTATAGCAACTCGCCATTCATTTGGTATAGCTCCTTCAACTAAACAATAATCAAATAAGTACTTCAGATATGGTACTATATCCCAACCCATTGTCTTTAGTATATCCCCAGAAATCTTATCAATTCTTCCAGCCGCTTTTCTAGTTTTCAACTTTTGTATCTTATTGTATATGTCATTGTTATCACATGTAAATTTTAATACTTCTTTAGCATTAGTCTCCTCCTCTATCTGGATATTATCCTTGTAACCAACAATCTTTGCATACTGCTGACTGAATACTTCTGCGTTTTGAAGATCCTCACATACACACTCTCCTTGTTCATTAATTATTCCTGGAATGTCCTTCTTGGAACCTGTTTCTGCCTTAAAATACCTATACATACCCTTCCATTTATCACTAAAATTTGTATGACTGCCAATTATGCTTGCCATCATGTTATTCTTAGCTGCCTTCTTTGCTAGATTCAATTTCCTAGTAAGTTCCTTCAATTTCTCCTTCCTTCCACAGCCATTTCTGACTCTATTTCTTTCCAATCTGCTCCTTAGTCTCTTTATTTCGCTATTATAATAAGGTGGGTCTTTACCATTTCTTAGCACCTTTAAAGGTATAAACCTGTTTTCACATTCCTCAACAATTGCTTTAAACCCATCCCAGAGACTGTTTACACTTTTATTTGCCGTTTTCCACCGCTCATAGTTACTTTTTTTAAACTGCCTCATGCCTGCTTTAACAACCATATGGTACTGCCTAATAGTCCTACTTTTAAGACCTTCCTTTCTAAAACATTTATTTTTAACTACGACAAAAACAGCTTTATGATCACTAATGTCATCTCTTACTTCTGTTTCTCTATAGAGCTCATCTGGTTTTACCAGCATCACGTCCAGGATATTTTTCCCTCTAGTTGATTCCATCACTCTTTTATAGTTTGTAATTACGACAGTCTGTTTCCTTTGAAACGAGCACCTGCTCCTGTAATAACCCCTCAATGGGGGTATATGCATATATGAATATATTTATTCATAAATCCAGCCAAGGGAAATCCAAAGTATCGGTGACACCGAGTGCTTACAAACAGTAGGGAATAATTTTACGCGATGAAAAAAATGCCAAATTGAGAATTGAGGCCGTGGTAAAAAGGGTTCTTCAAATAAACATTCCAGAATAAACACAGATAGCGCAGTGGAAACGATGCTAAAAGAAAACGGCAGGAGAAATAAGGGACATGACAGGTGAAAATTAGAAGAGAAACCAAGATAAAAATTTGGAAATATATATATATATTAGAAAAATCAAATCAAACTCTTACAATATTAGAAGAATAAAAGTCAGTACAAATACGGAATTTTCCCAACCAGAAATAATACAAATAGTTACATCAAGAGTAAAATATTCAAGAAAATGAAAGCAAATAAGAGAAGGGGCCAGGAGAGGAAAGGGATGGACAAAAAGAGGATGAATACAGTTTAAAGAAAAATGTTGAACAACGAGAATAAGAAAGAATGTTCGCAGTTACCAGATTGAAGTATACCAACATGAAGTCTACTAAGCAAAGTCTAATGTCATGTGAAAGTTGCCACCTCTTCAATTAACACCCGAAATAGGCACAAATAAAGATTGTCCAACTGGCTTAAGTCACTGTATACAATAATGAAACAGTCTCCAAGTGTACCAAAACATACATGGTGAAGCATTAACCACAAGTGTGTATAGGAGTCGCAGAGTTGCGGATATACCACACGCACATTTTGAAAGCAAACAGTCACTGGATAGTCAATAGAGGCTTGAAATTGAAAATGCAAGTAAAATCTCGGCCTGGAAATGCACTGCTCCCAGTCAAAATTTGCAAATAAAATAGCTCCAAATGCAACACAGCATTATTTACAATAAGGACATTTTTAGTTTGTCATACCTCATCTTGAACCAAGTAGTTCTGCCCAAAAATGGAGAGTCCAGGGCACATGTAGCTAGAGACGGAGATGATGTTAAAGGTTCCTCCCTCCACACAGGCCAAAGTCCATCTCAACACATTCAGAGGAAGGCCGGGTATTTATAGTGTGGAATAATGAGACATATGTCTGGAATATTCCAGAAGTTAGTGGAGCATGCGTGACAAAGCGGACGATGTCACATGACGTCGGGCAGCGAAAGGGAGGTTAGTTTATCGTCGGTCGGAAAGGTGGATAAGGCAGAATTCGTGCAAGGTATGATGTGTGCAAATCCACATAAGTATGTAAATTCCAGTTGAAGAGAAAATGCGGTGTGTATCCAGATGAAGGTAAGTCCCTATTAATTGTAGAAAAAGGTTATGTGCGTGGCGAGGTTGATAACAGTAGTTGCCGGTGAGGTGAAGAGTCCGTTACATCATCCGCCGGGCACCAGAAAAAAATCCAAAGGATTTTTTTTTTTGTAGTTGTTGAAGCAGCTGGAGATAAGTGAAGACGGCTGGTGGAAGACGAGAAGCGGAAGATACAGTTGAATGGCGACGGCGAGGCGGCCCCAGGAACAGCAATGGAGGGCCCTTCCATGAGCTGGAGCGGGGGTCGATAGCAGCCGCAACGGTATATCAAAGAGAAAAAATACTGCAAAACAAAACAAGAGGCGGCAGAAAAATGTCCAAACACAATAAACATGCCTAAATAGAAAAATAGAAAATAGAAAAAGGTAGAGGAGGAAAGGAAACAAGAAAAGGGCTAACGCGTTAGCAAAGGGAAAAGGGTAAGGAGAAAAGGGTAGTGATAAATTAACATAGAAATATAAATATAAATATTACAAATGACAAGAAAATTTAAAAAATTTAAGAACAATTACAAAAGAGAAAAATAAAATGGTTGGGAAGTTTTATGTACACTCCCATTACAACCTGTGCCAATTGGCTGGGAGGGAGACTGGAGAAACCTGTGTGGAGGGAGAAAAAAAAGGAAATTCCATAAAGGGAAAGAAAAGAAGGGGGGATGAGGCAGACAAACAAAGAAAAAGAAAGGAACAAAAAAAATAAATAACACTGGGAGCAATAGACATTACCAGACCAGATGGAGAATAGAGAGAAAAAAAAAGCAGAAAGAAGAGGAGGTAATAACAAGAAAAGAAAAACACAGGGCAAAAGAAAAGAAAATCAAGATATGAAAGTTTTTAAGAATGAAAGCGCTTGAGCTGATTTAGATGAAGTTTTTTAGTATCAAACAAATCAGTAGTAGATTGCAAATATACAGTGACAGGAGTAGGGAAAGACAAAATACGGTATGGTCCAAGCCATCGAGGAGCAAGTTTGGCAGAAGTGGCATTAATTGCCGAGCTGTGTGGATGATTAGCAACGAGGACTAAATCACCAATTTTAAAAGTGGATGGCTTATGACGAGCATTATAAGCTTTTTTGTGGACCTGTTGAGCTTTTAACAATTGATCAAAGGCGTCTTTCCAGAGTGATGAAGAGGATGGCTGATCAGAAGATTCAAGGAGGTTGTGCAGATCCCAGGTTAGAGAAAGAGGAGTTTGAAGATCACGACCAAGAAAAAGCTTAGCCGGAGTCTGAGCAGTAGAACTATTGATACTAGAATTAAAGGCTAACGCCAAAGAAGAAAGATGAGAATCCCAGTCTTTCTGGAAAGAACTATGAAATATAGATAAAGCAACTTTGAGATTACGGTGATACCTTTCCACGGTGTTGGACTGAGGGTGGTAGGGAGAAGTCAAGATACGCTTGATACCCAGCTGAAAGCACATATTAAAAAAAACACTTGAAGTAAAAATAGAAGCATTATCAGAAACGATATTAGCAGGCAAACCGGTAATAGGAAAGATTTGTTCAGTGAGTAAATTAATGATGATCTTAGTAGAGAATTTCCGTAAGGGTCGAAGGACTAGAAATTTTGAGAAGGCATCCAACAAGGTAAAAATGTACAAGTTGCCACGAGAAGAACGAACTATGGGTCCAACTAGATCAATGAAAAAGGTTTGGGCAGGATGAGTGGGTGGCAGGGCAGAATGAAGACCAGCAGACTTTATGTTTAAAGGTTTAGATGTTTGACACAATTCACAAGTTTGAACAAAAGTGCGAATAGATTTGCGCATTTGAGGCCAAAAGAAAAGAGAGGCAATACGGTTGTACGTTTTAGTGATGCCTAGATGCCCGCCCACAGGGGAGGAATGATAATATTGTAAAATCATGGGTTGAAGAGCCTGAGGAAGCACCACTTTAGGAGAAGCTTTCTTAGTGGGTTTGTAAACCAAGAGATCTTTAAAAATAGTAAAGGGACCCTGATAAGAGGGATCAGAGATGGATTGTTTGAGTTGGATGCAGAACTGATCGGTGAGCTGATGCGACTGACAGGATTGAAAGGAAAGAGGAAAGTCTGTTAACGAAAGAACCGCATGAATGGAGGAAGATGAAGGCATCATAGAAAGATTCGGGGGTAAATCGTCAGTAGTATTTGACTGAGGAGTGGAAGTGTCAAATAAGCGACTAAGAGCGTCAGCTACAGAATTCTCAGTGCTAGAAATAAATTTAAGGGAAAACTTAAATCTGGACAATCGCATGAGCCAACGGCCAGTTCTACCAATTTTAGGTGCGTTATGTAACAACCATGAGAGAGCCTGATTATCTGTCTTGACAAGAAATTCTTTATGTTCCAAATACTCTGCAAAGTGTTCAATGGAATTTAATAAAGCCAAGGCTTCACGCTCGAAGATAGAATATTTTCTCTCAGTAGGAGAAAGAAGTCGACTGAAATAGGCGATAGGTAGAGGAACATCATTAACAACCTGAGTTAGAACACCAGCCACAGCAAGATTGGAAGCATCAGTATGTATTTCAAAAGGTAGGGAGAAATCAGGAAATTGAAGAATGGGAGCATGCATCAAAAGAGACTTAAGCTGAAGAAAGGCGTCCTGTTGAGATTGAGTCCAAATGAAAGGGACGTTTTTACGTTTCAGATAATTGAGAGGCTCAGCAATGTGAGAAAAGTTAGGAATGAACCGGTGGTAGAAAGAAACCATGCCTAAAAAGGTGCGTGTTTGTTTGAGATTTTTGGGAGGTGGAATATTAGAGATAGCCGAAGTACGTTCGGGATCGACAGCTACTCCCTGAGATGACACAATGTGACCTAAGAACTTTATAGAAGTTTGAGCTAGAGAAATTTTAGAGGGGTTAACTGTCAGACCAATAGAACGTAGTCTGGAAAGAACTTGGTGTAGATGCGACATGTGGGACTCAAAATCTGGGCTAAAGATTAAAAGGTCATCAATATAAGGATAGAGAAATTTGTACTTGAAATCTGAGAATAAGGAATCCACTAATCTCTGCATGATTTGTGACCCCAAGTTCAATCCAAAAGGAACTTTTGTGAACTGAAAGAGGCCATTTGGGGTGATGAAAGCAGTAAGGCGACTGCTCCGAGAGTCCAAGGGGATTTGGTAGTAAGCAGAATTGAGATCTAAAAGAGAAAAATATTTAGCTTTAGAAAAAAAGTGGAAAGCGTTTTGCATTTTAGGAATAGGATAGGAGTCATAGAGGATTTTGGAGTTTAATTTACGGTAATCAACTACCAGGCGCGAAGAACCATCAGGCTTGTCGACAAGAAAGGCCGGAGAGGCATAATTGGAAGAAGATGGGACAATGGTACCATCCAGAAGCATTTTGTCAATAATGTCATCCATTTTGGCCATCCGAGGAGGGCTAAGATGGTAAGGAGACGAACGAACAGGTGTTTCATCAAGTAAATCAATGTGAGCCTGATAATTAACAACGGAGCCTAAAGTATCTGTGATAACATCGGCAAATTCAGATTTCAAGGCCTCAATTGCATCTAGTTGGGGAGCAGTGGCATAAATATGCTGATGACTGAATACATGGTTCATAGGGAAATCAAGGGGGTCTACCAAAGGGATTTGAACATGCGGATTGAAAAAGAAAGAGATAGAGGCCATAGCAGTATTATAAATAAGGCCAGTATGAGCAAAAAAATCATATCCCAGAATAACAGGAAGTGAACAATTATTAACCACTTGAAATTCAAACGGCCAAGAAAATTGGGAAATTTTAACATTAAGTTTTAGGTGACCCATGATTTCAAGAGTGTGCTGAGATATGGAAAGACATCTGATGGTAGAAGGGCGCAATTGAAGATGCGGATGCGTTTGTAAAAGTTGCTGAAAAAAGGAGAAACTGATAAGGGAAATTGCAGAACCTGAGTCTAAGAAGGCTAAGGAGGGAATGTTATGTAACTGTACAAGAGTATACGACTGTGATTTAGTAGCAGGCGAGAAAGTTGAGGAAACATAAGGCAGATTTTGCCCAAGAGGTCGTGAGCTGCCTACTGACGACGGGAATTGAAGTTTCCCAAGGTAGAATTGGTACAATTTCGTGCAAGGTGCCCCATAGCCTGACACCGATAACAGCGAAGGCGAGAAATATCACTCTGAGAAGGTGAACGAGTGGTAGAAGGCATGCGAGTTGTTGATGTGTTAAACTGGGGAGGTGGGGTAGACGAATAATAAGAAAAATTGCTACGGGTATTTAGAATATCTAGTTGAGCAATGTGGTAAAGCTGAGGAATAGTAGTGGGTGGCGTAAAGGGATTGATGATTTGGCGGAAAGCTGGAGAGGCATAAAATCGAATAAGAGAAATAATTTCCTGGGGATGTTGAGCAATAGCTAACACATCAGAATAGCCGATAATGGAGTCAAGATAATCGTAAGCTGATTCCTCTGGACGTTGATGACGTCTGATATATTTGTTACTCAGCTGTTGTCTAATTTCATAAGGCAGAAAATAAGTATGTAAAACCGAGCGAAAATGAGCCCAATCATGAGAAGACTTCATATACTGGAGCCAAAAATTACTAAGATGACCAGAGGTTTTTGGATAAAGCAACGAAAGCAATTGGGAAAATGGAGCCAAGTCCGTCTGTAGAAATTTGCGAACTAAAAAAAGCCACTGTGTCAAAGTATCAGGATCAGTAGACTGAATGAGGGGTACCTGATCGAGACATTTAGTCAAAATATGGAAATTAAGTGGTTGATGTGAAGAAGGGGTGTGATGATATGGAGATTCATAAAAATATTGCTGAGAAGGGGATGGTGGTGGAGTGCGCAAATCGGGAGAATAATGCTGTGCTGGTTGAGTTTTATGGGGAGAAGGCGGAGGTGCTTGATTAAGTGGAAGTTTGGATTCGGCAGTAAAAAGAGAAAGATCAGGATAGAGAGGGGTGTTAGGTTGAGGTGGGGTTGGTAAAGGTTCAGAGGATGAACTAGAAGAAACAGTAGTAGTAAGAGTACTAGACGTGGAAGTAAGATCAGAATTACAAGGGAGAAAAGGATTATAAGACATATTAGTAAAAGGATTTGGATCCGAAAAATTGAAATGGGGATCAAACGAAATGTCTGAAGTGTCTGAAGTATAAGGAGAAAAATTATCTGAAAAATAAGCCATGTTGAAAGAGATGACAAAAAGAAAAGCAAAGTCTAGCGAGGAAAACCACTAAACCTCAGAAGAAAGAAACAAAAGAGCTAAGGCAGTAACAGGGTGAAGATTTAGAGTGGTAGTAAACTGCGACTTTATACTCTGCTACCATGTGTAATAACCCCTCAATGGGGGTATATGCATATATGAATATATTTATTCATAAATCCAGCCAAGGGAAATCCAAAGTATCGGTGACACCGAGTGCTTACAAACAGTAGGGAATAATTTTACGCGATGAAAAAAATGCCAAATTGAGAATTGAGGCCGTGGTAAAAAGGGTTCTTCAAATAAACATTCCAGAATAAACACAGATAGCGCAGTGGAAACGATGCTAAAAGAAAACGGCAGGAGAAATAAGGGACATGACAGGTGAAAATTAGAAGAGAAACCAAGATAAAAATTTGGAAATATATATATATATTAGAAAAATCAAATCAAACTCTTACAATATTAGAAGAATAAAAGTCAGTACAAATACGGAATTTTCCCAACCAGAAATAATACAAATAGTTACATCAAGAGTAAAATATTCAAGAAAATGAAAGCAAATAAGAGAAGGGGCCAGGAGAGGAAAGGGATGGACAAAAAGAGGATGAATACAGTTTAAAGAAAAATGTTGAACAACGAGAATAAGAAAGAATGTTCGCAGTTACCAGATTGAAGTATACCAACATGAAGTCTACTAAGCAAAGTCTAATGTCATGTGAAAGTTGCCACCTCTTCAATTAACACCCGAAATAGGCACAAATAAAGATTGTCCAACTGGCTTAAGTCACTGTATACAATAATGAAACAGTCTCCAAGTGTACCAAAACATACATGGTGAAGCATTAACCACAAGTGTGTATAGGAGTCGCAGAGTTGCGGATATACCACACGCACATTTTGAAAGCAAACAGTCACTGGATAGTCAATAGAGGCTTGAAATTGAAAATGCAAGTAAAATCTCGGCCTGGAAATGCACTGCTCCCAGTCAAAATTTGCAAATAAAATAGCTCCAAATGCAACACAGCATTATTTACAATAAGGACATTTTTAGTTTGTCATACCTCATCTTGAACCAAGTAGTTCTGCCCAAAAATGGAGAATCCAGGGCACATGTAGCTAGAGACGGAGATGATGTTAAAGGTTCCTCCCTCCACACAGGCCAAAGTCCATCTCAACACATTCAGAGGAAGGCCGGGTATTTATAGTGTGGAATAATGAGACATATGTCTGGAATATTCCAGAAGTTAGTGGAGCATGCGTGACAAAGCGGACGATGTCACATGACGTCGGGCAGCGAAAGGGAGGTTAGTTTATCGTCGGTCGGAAAGGTGGATAAGGCAGAATTCGTGCAAGGTATGATGTGTGCAAATCCACATAAGTATGTAAATTCCAGTTGAAGAGAAAATGCGGTGTGTATCCAGATGAAGGTAAGTCCCTATTAATTGTAGAAAAAGGTTATGTGCGTGGCGAGGTTGATAACAGTAGTTGCCGGTGAGGTGAAGAGTCCGTTACACTCCCTGTTTCCTAGACAGCCGGGCTGAGTGGCTCAGACGGTTGAGGCGCTAGCCTTCTGACCCCAACTTGGCAGGTTCGATCCTGGCTCAGTCCGGTGGTATTTGGAGGTGCTCAAATACGTCAGCCCCGTGTCGGTAGATTTACTGGCACGTAAAAGAACTTCTGCGGGACAAAATTCCGGCACCTCGGCGTCTCCGAAAACCGAAAAAGTAGTTAGTGGGACGTAAAGCCAAGAACATTATTATTTACGTTTCCTAGACACATAATTTAGAAGTAATGTGCAATTTGATTGACTTTTGATGCACTTATAGCGCTTCATTAGTTTGCTTTAGGAATTGAAGCCACGATTGTAATAGTCCTCATAAATGTTCTCTAGTGCGCTGTCAAAAATATCTTTTAATACATTGGACCTCGTCTTTTTGGGTGGAAAGAGTTCGTACTCACTTTGATTTGACTGTTTCTGTTGCTCTGGAGATGAATGTTGTGTACTGCTTGAAGAGCCACCTTCAGGTTCAGATTCCTCCTGTCCTTCAAAATCCGTGTATCTATCCAGCGTAACGTCGTGTATTTCTGTGTCATCGCCATTACATTTCTGAATTATTATGTTGTATAATATATCCGCGAACTCCATATCCTCGGCCCCGATGTCATTTCCATATTCAGCACGTCGCAACTTGGTCCTTAATATTTGGACCACATGCGTAGGATTAATTCTCTTCATGGTATCACTGCACTGTACGCAGTTTAGACAGTAACTCGCTTGCGAACACTCCAAGAGACAAATACGTACTGCAGCTGTACCACTCACGCAACTGGAACACTGATTAGTGCAGCTACACTATGCCACCGTCTAGCGGCGCTAGCAGACAAGTGCGGAGTTTTGCATGGAAATGAAGCACACCACTGTTTTGTTTATGATTGGTTGTTGTTCTAAGCATGGTTTCGTGCGGTTCCGAGCGTTCGAGGTCAAATGTGTCCCTTGTAAGCGAGTCTCTGCCTTAAGTGTGTACATTGCTCATTCAAAACAGCGCGTCAAAGTAGGGATCGAATAGCTGGAATACTATGATGAACCAGTGTGTTACGTACCAGCAGTATCAGAAAATGTATGAACCAGAGGAATGAAATGCTAAAGAAGACATTTTTCTAACTCCCCAGCCATTTCCCGCCAATATTCAGTCAGGCTGTCATACACGATACGCAGCATGAATCCCATCTATGGGAGTTGAGTGGCAGCATAAGAGACAAAGAACATCACAACAAACAATTGTCAATATAATGTTATTGTTGCTCAATGTTATACGCTTTCGATATTATAGGCCTTCACATTTAGTTTTCTTCCGACTCTGAAATACCACTCTTATCATAGTCGGTACGGTAAAACTTATTATCAGAAATTGTATTCTCTATAATTTATTACATGTAGTACCTTTCGATAGGACCAATAACATGCAGGAGGTATTTAAAAACTAAATATTAGGCGCCTTCCCCTAAACTACACTTTCATTCAGGGTGAATAAAACTTTTTATAGCTTAGACTGTAGTTTCTTATTCCCCGACTCTATATACCGATTTTCATTAAATTCTGTTAAACTATTTTTCTCGTGACTCGGCGTTGATATGGACTTAGCAACAAAAATACAAATTCATGAATATCTGCGTTATCATTGCCGGTACGGTAAATATGTATGGCATAAATGATCGGAAATGTAATTCTATATAACTTTATTTATGTAGTATAATAATATAAATATTTGAGAATTACATTTTAGGTCTTCCCCTAAACTACAGTACCATATCACTCAGCGTGAATCAAACGATTTATAGCCTAGATCGCAGTGGCTCATTCCCCGATTTTACATACCGATTTTCATTAAAATCTCTTCAGCCGTTTTCTCGTGATGCGTGTACATGCATACAGACAGACAGAAATTACGGAAAAGTAAAAAGTGGATTTCCTTGTTACTGTGGACATGACCGATACAGAAATACCATTCTTTTCAAATTCTGAGCAATTCTTCTTTTCCTGCCGCTTTTCCCACACCTGTGGGGTCGCGGGTGCGAACTGCGTCGCACATGTGGATTTGGCCCTGTTTTACGGCCGGATGCCCTTCCTGACGCCAACCCTCTATGGAGGGATGTAAGCACTATTGCGTGTTTCTGTGGTGGTTGGTAGTGTAGTATGTTGGCTGAATATGATGAGGAGAGTGTTGGGACGGACATATATACCCAGTCCCCGAGCCAGAAGAATTAATCAGAAGCGATTAAAATCCCCGACCCGGCCGGGAATCGAACCCGGGACCCTCTGAACCGAAGGCCAGTACGCTGACCATTCAGCCAACGAGTCGGACGTACAGACAAAACTCTGATTTTATATATATATATATATATAGATGTCATTGTTATCATAGGTAAATTTTAATACTTCTGTAGTATTAATCACCTTCCCTATCTGGAAATTATCCTTGTAGGCTAAACAAGAATCTTTACATACTGCTGGCTGAATACTTCTGCCCTTTGAAGATCCTCGCATACACATTCAGTTTGTTCATTAAAGATTCGTGGAATGTCCTTCTTGGAATCTGTTTCTGCCTTAAAGTACCTATACATACCCTTCCATTTTTCACTAAAATGTGTATGACTGCCAATTAAATGAAATGTCGTATGGTTTTTAGTGCCGGGATATCCCAGGACGGGTTCGGCTCGCCAGGTGCAGGTCTTTCTATTTGACCCCCGCAGGCGACCTGCGCGTCGTGATGAGGATGAAATGATGATGAAGACAACACATACACCCAGCCCCGGCGCCATCGGAATTAACCAATTAAGGTTAAAATCGTCGACCCGGTCGGGAATCGAACCCGGTACCCTCTGAACCGAAGGCCAGTACGCTGACCGTTCTATGACTGCCAATTATGCTAGCCATCATGTTATCCTTAACTGACTTCTTTGTCATAAGACATTTTACGTTCGCAGATGCCGAAATTTTGTCGCGCACGAGTTCTTTTCTACTGAGCGAGTTTCGGTGGGGTTAGGGCCACGTAGTTCAGAGGTTGAATTCGTTAGATCGTAGGTTCGAATCTTACCGTCGGCAGCCCTAAAGATGGTTTATCCGTGGTTTCCCATGTTCGCACCAGGCAAGTGCTGTCTGGGGCTGTACCTTAAGTCCACGACCACTGCCTTCTCAATCCTGGCCCTTTCACATTCTTGCGTCAACGAAAATCTTCGATGTGTTAGTGCAACGTTTAGCGGGCGAGTTGGCCGTGCGGTTAGGAGCGCGCAGCTGTGAGCTCGCATCCGTGAGATAGTAGGTTCGAACCTCACTGTCGGCAGCCCTGAAGATGGTTTTCTGTGGTTTCCCATTTTGACACCAGGCAAATACTGGGGCTGTACCTTAATTAAGGCCACGGTCGCTTCCTTTCCACTCCTAGGCCTTTCCTGTCCCATCGTCGCCATAAGACCTATCTGTGTCGGTGCGACATAAAGCAACTAGCAAAAAAAGAAAGAGTTATTTTACGTGCCGGTAAACATACGACACGGGACTGGCGCATTTTAGCACCTTCGGATTGAGTCAGGATCGAACCTACCACCTTGAGCTCAGCCCAGCCCGCTATGAATTGACCTCTCCCTTTAACCCTTTGAGTTGTAAAGGACACCACACACAAAAAAATGTTTGAAAACCTCTTTGTACGATAAAATCTATTTGACTACGTGTAATTTATGTTTTGTGGAGCAACTCTCCTCGAAGAAACCCTAACCCCCTCCGAAAAGGAAATCCTGAAGGAATACAATCCTTCACAAAGAGTAAACGTCAGAAAAGGTAATCGGTCATAAACTGGGCTCGGTCTAATTTGTTATGTAATGCCGACCACTAGTAACTGTGAGCAGGCTGGGAAAGAAGAAAAAGATACACCTAAACAAATCTCTAATGCCCCTTAGTCAAAACCATAACTGAAAATTATACCGCCAGCGTTGTGCAAATACCAAAGTGTTATAACGTAACGTAACTTAATGGTCATGAATACCTTCGAAATGTAGGTTACATGAGGATTGTTATCTAGTTGTATTTCCCCCTTAAAACAATAACCACCACCAGAAATTATCGGTTTTCTTATTTAAAAGAATATATTAAAAGGAGGCTGGTAAACCTGTCCCAAGATTTCCAAGAAGACACATTTCCTCTCTTAATTACTACAGGAGAAATGACTATCCAACTATGATAAATATTTACCTTACATTAGTCACATTTTCTGTAGGCCATCTCTAGCCGAGGTGTACCGGTATACCTAAGAAGGTTATAAAATTATAATCTAAGTTACAGATATATTCAGGTCTCTTAAATCATATTTTCTATAGAAAATTAGATATTTAAAACAAATTTTGTTTACAGGTATCTAAATACACTGAACTTACTAATAAACCAAAGACAATTTCATTTTCTTAATCTCTTACCTGTGTAGCTTATTCATTTTACGTTTCAATTTTATTTTACTAATGCCATTTTCTTAATGCCATTTTCTTATTTACCAAACAAATGAATCGCGATAAAGGTGTATTTTTCTCACTGCCTGCTCGATCTGCATCCGATGGCTGCTTAAACTGCCTGCTCATTCCATACTCAAACGTGTAACACGCGTTACAAACAATCTGCCGCTAGATGGCAGCACCAAACGTACCCATTTACCGCGTGAATAAGCATACCAGCAAAATTTAAAATCTGAAAGTAAGAGAAATATTAAAGAATTTTACGTATAAAGTGGTGCTCTAGAGAGTTATAGCTTCAGCACTTTTCGAGAAAGAGGTTACGACGAACAAGAAAACCTGGAAAATTTGTCTGTATGGTACTTCCCTACATTACTAAGTAGAAGTTTCACGACTTTGGCCAGCACAGTTTCTGACACAAGTTCCTGGTGCTTATTGTTACTCAAACACTTTAAAAAATTACATTGGCACAAAGAAGGTAGAACATAGTTTTTTATAATCTGGAGCAGACTTGAAGATTTCTTGCAGTACGGTAGAGCCGTCTCAACAAATTTCTGAAGCCTCATAATTAGGCCAATAAATCGTTGCTAGGGCTAGCGCAGCTATCAATGGGGATGAATTAAATGAGGTAGAAACGTTATTCAAGCACGTGCTGCATTCTGTGTTTTCTTCGATTACACGCACTAAATAACCACACACTAATCCCTGGTAAGCAGTTTCCGAAGTGACACACACTGACTCAGGGGGCTCACGAAAATCTTCCAGTAAATCAAGTACATACTCAGGGAATAATAATAATAGACGGCCTATTAGGCGACTTGCATATCTGTGAAGATGAAAGCCCTACCTAGGATGATTTCTAATGCTGAAGATGCCATACACACCCCAGCCCCCGAACCACTGGAATTAACCAATTAACTACTTAGGCCCTACTTGCGTAAATAATAATAGTAATAAAAAGAGCAGTATATTGACACGATATTATACTGCTAGCAAAAGACTCGTAATTGAATCTTAATCTGCTTACCCTCCAGGGTTGGCTTTTCCCTCGGACTCAGCGAAGGATCCCACCTCTACCGCCTCAAGGGCAGTGTCCTGGAGCTTCAGACTCTGGGTCGGGCGGATGAAACTGGGGAGGATGACCAGTTCCTCGCCCAGGCGGCCTCACCTGCTATGCTGAACAGGGGCCTTGGAAGGGATAGACAAGGAAGGGTGAAGGAAGCTCCCGGCATTTGCCTGGAGGAGAAATGGGAAACCACGGAAAACCACTTCCAGGATGGCTGAGGTGGGAATCGAACCCACCTCTACTGACCTCCCGAGGCTGAGTGGACCCCGTTCCAGCCCTCGTACCACTTTTCAAATTTCGTAGCAGAGTCGGGAATCGAACCCGGACCTCCGGCGTTAGCAGCTAATCACACTAACCACTACACCACAGAGGCGGACAATGGAATCTATGACAGCATATTATTCTGTTTTGTACCTTCACATTAACAGTACAGTGTCCCCAGATATTATATTACTTAGTATGTAATACTTCAAACCTTACGCTTACCATTTTCTGCAATGGTGTTTGAAGAGCTCTTGTTAGACGTCTCTGTGCTTGAATCCCTTCTCTTAATCATCTCTGAAATTAGCGGTTGTTTATAAGCTGGATAATCAGGGAAAGGGCTGGGTACAGATCCTGTTTTTAATTTTCGCGTTTTGCTGGTCACTTTGAAATCGTCATTTACAAAATGTAGACTGCAAACCACGGAATAATCAGGAATCCATTTACTTCCCTTGCTGTTTCCTTCCCTGGATATAATACTTAACCACTTTCGACGCAATTGTGTACTTGAAGGTATATCATGGAATGAAATATCACGGCATTCTTGTTTCCCATTCTTTGATTTGCAGAAAGGCACGCAGCAGTACACCATTTTCACTGAAAACAAGTACAGCCTATCCTATTTCCCGCTATTTCATTCCGACAGGTCTGGAGCCGGTTAGTGCTGCCACCTGCTGTGGGTATTTGTAAACGGAGTGTTTCATTTAGTGCCATGTTAAAATGTTGTAATGAGCAGGCAGTATAAGCAGCCATCGGATGCAGATCGAGCAGGCAGTGATTTTTCTGCACGGAAATATAACATTCATGGAGTAAACCTCACCATCACTGAGCCAAAAAGTTCGTCCTCACAATAACAGTTTTTAGGAAGCTGACGTTCAAGTTATATTTTAAGCTCTGAATAATCTCTTCTTTCCATAACTTGTTTCAAAATGATAGCTGTCTCCGGTCCTTTCATGATAAAGGCTTTGGAAAGCCAATCTGATTCATACGTACATCTAAATCTTCTCCCTCCTCTATCGCTTTTCCCAGATCGGTGGGTTCGCGGGTGTAAACTGTGTCGTACTTGTAGATGTGGCCCTGTTTTACGGCCGGTTGCCCTTCCTGACGCTAACTCTGTATGGAGGAATGTAATCACTATTGCGTGTTTCTGTGGCAGTTGGAAGTGTAGTGTGTTGTCTGAGTCTGAATATGAAGAGGAAAGTGTTGGGACGAACACAAACACCCAGTTCCCGAGCCATATTAAAATCCCCGATTGACATCCCCGACCCTTCCGGGAGTCGGACCCTCGGAATCGAAGCCTCAGTGCTGACCACTGAGCCAATGAGTCGGACTCGTACGTACATCTAAATGTCTGAACATACTGTAATGTTCATGATTATTGTTTCTTAAGAGGAAGTACAACTACATAAACACGCTTTCTTAACACTGCAGGCGTGGTAGCTTAGTAATGGATCACTGGTTTCTCAACAAGGTGATCGTGGTTCGAATCCCACCCAGTGCATGTGGGATTTTTGAAGTGAAAAGTTACATTCATCTGGTTCAGACATCAAAAACTGGGAGTCCGCTGGCTATGATATCAAGAGTCACGTAAAACTGGAGGTTTGTTCTTTTCCAATTCACACTAATTAGAGATCCAAACGTTCAAGAAAATGAGGGTATCGGAAAAAGTAAGGGAAAAGCCACGAAAGTTATGAAAATAATGAACACCGTATTTCTAACGAATCTAATGCCGTTGAACAATAGTTGTCCAAGGGAGGTCCTACAGATAATATGAAAGTGAAGAGACTGGCACAATACCAGACTCAGCTAAAGTCCCCGTGGTCACCAACCCACTCTCCCAAGTTGAGAGATACTGAACAGTCATCCGTTTTAGTCGCATCTTGTGATAAGTACGGTAAGAGATCTCATGGATGTACAGTATTATATACCTCCATCCTTAGGACTGGTAACATGGCAGAGCAGCTTCCCAACAACGGAGATGATCCAAAGGTCTCGATAACTCTAACAGAAACAGTAACTTGGTCAGTAATGATGAAGGAAAACAGCTAAATAGAAGACAAGGGTTGCGACAATTCTGTAACAAAGTATAACGACGCACCTCGGTTTCAGTTTAACGTTGCTTCTCTCGGGACTGGTGTGTGTTCATAGTCTTTAAGAGAAACATCCCATGGTTACAATTCATAAAATTGTGTTAGAAGCCAACGAAATTATATAACTTGAGCTATTATTTCACATTTAATTTATGATGATAGACTACGGTATAAATCGTAAAATATGCATTTTCAATGAAGTTCTAAGCTGTGAGCTGCTTGTATCCACTGACTGCAGTTGTTCCACTTGCTTGTCATATCCTATCTTTCGAAATAAGATCTATAGCAATATTATGTCATTTGATGATCAAAATATTAGGCCTGTAGATTAACACGTTCAAACCGAACGACTGTATCGAGTTTAGTGTCAATTTTTTCAGCATGTACTATACAATGAAACGTTAGAACTGCAATGTGTTTATTTATATTACTGTTCTGAAGTAAGGCCGTACCCAGGGGGGTGGGGTACGTGGGTTCAAACCCCCTCCGAAATAAGAGTGAATTTGACAAATTTAGACAGCATATATGGGTTTTGAAACAGTCAACAATAAAGCAGAAATATTATAAAAACAAGCATTTGCAAAATAAACAAATGGGCGCCATCTCTAAATGTTTTTCTCTAAATAAAGTTAGCAAAATTACTGAAAACATGCATTGAAATTTTAATGTTTATATTTTAATATATTTTGCACCATAAAAATCAACTTCAGTAAACATATAGAAATAGTTTCATGTTATCCAGCCGCTAGAGGGATTTTTAAATGAACAAAACCTCTAAATATTGTAATACTTAACAATAAAACATGCTGTTACCTCCATGTTTAAACATTTGCACTGCACGCATGTATTAAAGCGTGTTCTGCCCACCAGACCGCTATGAATTTACCTTTCTACTTCACCCTACGTGTTGTAAAAGGTACTGCTCTAAAACTATTTCAGACTGTTCTTTTTGTAAAATATATTTGAAAGTAAAAAAATACGTGTTACCGGTATTAAAGTTTTTGTTTTCGAACCGCCCCCCTACCCTCTCAACCCTAAACTCCTCGGATAAAAGTCCTGGGTACGACCTTGTTCCTGAAGTATACAAAAACATTGTTTGTTAAAAAATGTTTCCATAAAAAGAAACATTCTGAATTCTTCGAAACCATGTAGAAAAAGAAATAAAACAATCCTAAGAATTTATGCTAAGTACTCTTATTCCCTCATTATAAAATAGTATTTACTCTCTACATAAAGGAACTATAATGAACCGAGCGAGTTAGCCGCGCGGTTAGGGCGTCGCAGCTGTGAGCTTGCATTCAGGAAATAGTTGGTTCGAACCACACTGTCGGCAGCCCTAAATATGGTCTTCAACGGTTTCCCATTTTCACACCAGACAAATGCTCTGTAACTTAATTAAGGCCACAGCCCCTTCCTTCCCACTCCAAGCTCTTTCCTGCCCCCATCGTCGACATAAGACCTATCTTTCTGTGTCGGTGTGATGTAAAGCAAATTGCAAAAATTAAAAATTAACCAATATAGTATCCTTACAATTTGAATCCGCTACCTTGGGATCCACTCCACCACTGATGTACAAAGGGTGCTTCTGAAATATGACGAAAATCTCCAACAGGATATGCCTGGATACATAGATATTAAACACACGTCAATAACGACTCGATGGCAATTCTCATTTAAGTGAATTTATCGACAAATCTACATGTGTTCTGCAGCCTGACATGCAATTCATTCAGAGAATTGGAAGATAAATAGTGTCTGAGAGGAATATTGTTTCAAGGTCGTCCAGCAACTGACCAAGAGAGCCCGCATCTTATACGCCCTCGCTCCAAAAATAAAACACACGCAATGAATTCCATTGCTCGTAACACATTACGTACACAGATGACAACTGTACATGGACAAGGATCCACATGGTGAATTTCAGAGCTGAATAACATTGCCTCATGCAAACATTTATCAGGCCTAAGCAATTTACAATGAATCCCCTTCTACATGATAAACAATCTACCAATATATCATGATTCGAGATTGTGTTGGAATCACCACACACACTTATTAGAAGAAAAATTGTATCTGAGATAGGGATTTTTTATTATGTTCTTATTAAAAATGAATTCCAGTGCCGACTCACTTAAGGCAAGTAAGTTCTCCAGTATGTCGAATACGAAATATAACAATCAATCAATCAATCAATCAATCAATCAATCAATCAATCAATCAATCAATACTGATCTGCATATAAGACAGTCGCCCAGGTGGCAGATTCCCTATCTGTTGTTTTCCTAGCCTTTTCATAAATGATTTCAAAGAAATTGGAAATTTATTGAACATCTCTCTTGGTAAGTTATTCCAATCCCTAACTCCCCTTCCTATAAATGAATATTTGCCCCAGTTTGTCCTCTTGAATTCCAACTTTATCTTCATATTGTGATCTTTCCTACTTTTATAAACGTCACTCAAACTTATTCGTCTACTAATGTCATACCACGCCATCTCTCCGGTGACAGCTCGGAACATACCACTTAGTCGAGCAGCTCTTCTTCTTTCTCTCCATTCTTCCCAGCCCAAACTTTGCAACATTTTTGTAATGCTACTCTTTTGTCGGAAATCACCCAGAACAAATCGAGCTGCTTTTCTTTGGATTTTTTTCCAGTTCTTGAATCAGGTAATCCTGGTGAGGGTCCCATAACATACAACTACAAACCTATAGCACACCTGTAAAACAACACATTATTTAACTTTCAAATATTAAAGTGTATGAACAGAATTTAAACTTTATTCTACGTTTCAAAACTATTTTCAATTTATAATAATTAATTAAAAAAGTGTGATTTGATAGAATCTGATGATGTTCTTTCAGAAAGGAACATGTAATTCTTTGTTTAGTACTGTGTTTTTTATTATTTGTTTAATAATGTCTTTTTACAGATACGGTATAGGGTTGTAGTTGTTATATTTAGTGTCCGGCAGACAGGAGAACGTAGTAATATCTACGATAGGAACATAACAAATCTTTGTCCGTGTGATATAAGAGCAAGAATGTGTAAAAAAAAAAAAAGATCGGAAATTAACTTTCTTCGCTTTGTTGAATAAAGTAAACTTCCTGAATGCTCATATTCCTACAACAAAGGCATATGGTACAGGGTGACCAACCATCCGACATTTGTCGGACATGTCCTCCTTTTCTAAATGCTTGTCCTCTGTCCGGTAGGCATTTATTATTTGGTATCAAATGTCCGGCTTTTTGTATATTTCTTGGTTATTCACTTTCCTTCCTATTGTTTTTTTTTTTGTTGTTGTTGAAAAGGTATTTTTGTTGAACTTCCTCTATCTCAGTTCATAATCTGGATACCGCTGTCAAATACGTCATTTATTCACTGCACATGCATTGTGATTTCGTCATTGATGAAATCTTGCAATGCAATCGCAAGTTGCACCTGTCCATTCATGTTTTCCCTCCCTCCCCTGGCTTCCAGATGAACTAAGACGGGTATTCACCGAAGTAAGCTTGCAGTGTTGCTAACATGTGGGTTTCCCAATAAAACTAGTTATTTTTCTTATTTGTCTGTTCAAGAAACAGTGGACAGTGGGAAATCTAGCTTTTTCTCGTTTATGTCAATATATGTTTTGGTTTCCCGTTTTGTAGATGAGGGGGGTATTCTGCCCGAAGGCAGGTCCGAACCTCCGCAGAGGTTTGTCTGAGCCGGAGTTTACGTGCGGTAGGGTGGCCAGTTCCTTTCCGCTCCTCCATTCCCTTACCCCCACCAACAGCGCGTGGCAACCCATCCAAATCTTGACCACGCCCAATGTTGCTTAACTTCGGAGATCTCACGGGATCCGGTGTTTCAACACGGCTACGGCCTTTGGAATGAATATATAATAAAATAACCGAGCTCGATAGCTGCAGCCGCTTAAGTGCGGCCAGTATCCAGTAATCGGGAGATAGTGGGTTCGAGCCCCACTGTCGGCAGCCCTGAAGATGATTTTCCGTGTTTTCCCATTTTCACACCAGGCAAATGCCGGTGCTGTGCCTTAATTAAGGCCACGGCCGCTTCCTTCCAATTCCCAGACCTTTCCTCTCCCATCGTCGCCATAAGACCTACCTGTGTCAGTGCGACGTAAAGCAAATAGCAAAAATAATAATAATAAAATAATGCCATATTGTTAGCAATAATCTACTTTCTATATTAAAAATAAATAAAACTCGGTCGGGGCCGAGGAATTATCGGCGGGGATTCACCAGTTAAGTAACGCTGGCTTCGATATTACGTAGTTCTGTTTCTGTGTTAGTTGGATTCGGAGCTTCTGAGTGAGTGGAGTGTTCGTGGATTCATTACGAAATTTGAGTAATATCAGAATGGCATCACTCAAAAGTGGCGAAACTAAAAAAAAAAAAAAAAAAAAGAAGAAATGTAAGTTCGCGAGGTGAAATGTTATATTTGTGACTGTTATGTAACTGTTGGAAACGATGGTGCCGGTGATCTCGAGAGACATATCGCTAGTGAAAAGCATAGAAAAACAATTAGAAGTAGTTCTTATAGCAGTAATATTGATTCATTTTTCCCGATTAAACATTCCCACTAGACAGGAAAATTCGAGCAACATTGACATATCACACTGTTTCTCACCATGTATCATAGAGGTCTATGGACTGCACATCAATGTTGGAATAAGTGCTTTTTCCAGATTCTGAAATTGCTAACAATATGTCATGTGCTAGAACCAAAACTGAGGTATCTTAAATAATGTATTCGCCCCTCATTCCATTGACATCATCACTAAAATATTGAATAATATTTTTTTGTTCGGAGTAGGTACTGATGCTAGCAACCATGGGGCTTTGAAACTATTTCCTGTTGTTATAAAATATTTCGACTACAAAGGAAATGGTATTCAAACTAAAGTTTTAGAACTACAAACATGTCCTAATGAAACTTCAGAGACAATATTCAATTATGTTTCCAAGACTTTAAAGAAACATAATATTTCTGCTAAATGCGTTGCTTTTAGTAGAGATAATGCAAATGTAAATTTTGGAGCGGTTAATCGTAGAGAAGGCAAAAACGTATTTTCATTACTTAAAACCAGTAGCGCCGACTTGGGGGTGGGGAGGCAAGGCGTATTCTGTCCCCACAAAAATTATCTTAGGGGAGCAGAGTGACATTTTGTCCCCCCCCCCCTCCTCCTCCTCCAAAAAATTCTCCTTCTAGATGTTAAGTCTCCTTAAAACGTAGTGTTTGGTAGTCTTCGGAGGCTGCTAAGGCACAGGCGGTACATTATTTCACATTTCGTATCATGAAATGCAAAATATACAGTACGGTAATGGCGTGTGGCCTCCGAAGAAGCCTGGTGCAGGTCTTTATAGGCGACCTGCATGTCTGTGAGAATGGGGCCCTACCTGTGATGAATTCTAATGCTGAAGACGGCACACACACCCAGCCCCCGATCCATTGGAGTTAACCAATGAAGGTTAAAATCCCCAACCCGGTCAGGAATCGAACCCGGGACCCTCTGGACCAAAGGCCAGCACGCTAACCATTTAGCCATGGAGCCGGACAGTACGGTAATAGAATATTTATTAAGAATAGAATATTTATTAAGAAAATGTATTTATGACGCATGTTCTAATTTTTTTACTTATGATTATTTTGATAGTTTCGTAAACAAAACGTTCCTTAAAAATATTTACTGTGTTTATGAATCAAGTTCTATTTTTCTATTTACTTGCGAATATTATTGAGAACTCCGCACATAAGACTCGTTCAAAAATGTATTTGGGAAACAAGCTCTATTATTGCTCTGTGTTTTTCTGTTTGTTTGTGAATATTGTTATTATATAGGAATGTTGCTGCCTGCTGTCATTTCTTGATGGATACAGTACTTTTGCATCCATCTCTTGGCACAGGCCACAGTAAAGTGTAGCTTCCACCGAAGTCCCAGTCTCATCCATGGCCGTGACAATATGGAAGCTGCTGGGGTATGGGTAGTGCTGAGTAATGACATTCAGAGCACGACTAGTGCATCTGAGTGTTATGAAAAGTGCTGCTCATAGGGTCAGTCGTGCTGCAATAGTACTTTCTGACCCAGTGAGGAAAGCAATGGCAAACTACCTCACTCCTCATCTTGCCTACTACGCCTCATTTTGGTGCTACCATTGGTTTTGGGGGTTTCCTTATAACCGCATAACCTTTAGTGGTGCTATTTGAGGATCCAACAAGCCTCTGGGCTGATGACCTAACAGACAGATAGGAATGTTTGCATTAATAGTTGTTCCTCATTTCACATGACTGTGTTCATGTTAATCATGCCACACACACACACCCCAAATAATTACCTGCTTAAAGCTAAATGAAATGAACGTATAATAGGGGTTGGATGTCGAGGACATGAACTGAGTAATTGTTTGCAACATGGTGGTGATGTACTGCGTTTGCCGCGTGCGGAATGATGTTAGTAATGTAAAGGTAAAACATGTAACAACAACACAAACAATTTTAAGTTCATTACTTTCCATGTTATGAAACGGAGGTGTTGAAAGTGCCCGCGTTCATTCTACATACATTTTTGACACCTCGTTAGGAAATTATTCATCAATTTCTTGAATGGTGTGCAGGTTCGTCTTGTACACGGCATTTTTTAATTTACACCAGATATAATCATTGCAGCTGGATAAATCGGGGGAGCGAAGGGCCTACATATACCTAATAATAACTTTGTTCTCTGGAAATACTTTGAGAATTTCTCTCATGGAATTATCCTCAATGTGATCAGAGCAGATTCCTGTTGAAAAAAAAAATGCAAAATTACGCTCCCTGTCGGTTAATTCTCTGTAAAAGAGGGTTAGTGCGATATTTACATAAGAAACAGAATCAACTGTATTCTCAAAAATTAAGGCACACCATACACCGAGTTTAGCGTCATGGAGGAACACTATTGAATGTCTTAAGATGGTCTGCTCACCATCGAACTACTTAACGTTGAAAGATCTCTAGTCACTCCGCGCTATTTCTTATAAGCACCTTGTTTTGCTGTGACACAAAAGCTGTTCATGAATTATTTCAACAAACTCGTAGAAATCTGTGAGTTTTCTGTGTGAACTGTATAGATATGGAAATAATTGAAGACTTTTAAAATTATACTCTCTACATCAGCTGTGGTAAGGGACCTCATTCGTAAATGCCATCTCTCCCACGTTATCAATAGGGCACCCTTGATCGCTACACTCGTCTCACAAATTGTAAACTCCCATTGGACGAGAAATGCGTGTTTTGTGACGGTTGTTTTTTGAGACGTAGCAGTCCGAAGTGCCTAGAACTGTTCATCTTTATAATGAAGCTTCAGTGAGCAAAAGAATAACGTGTTCCAGAGAACCTTTTAACGAACTCAGGCTGAAGGTCTTTTAAAGCACGCCTAAGAAGAATAAGTCGGTCTGTCTGTGAGGTCAACAGCAGAGCAGATCAATGTCGTCTACTCTGGCGGTCCCCGGAGCCGGATATAAACCAATTACAGGGGTCACGGAGATTAACCCGCGCCCATTCTCACTCCGCGAACTTCACCGCTACTGCTGAAGAGAAAGCGCCTTTCGTGGGTTCTTTCTTTATTATTATTTTTCTGCCTACTGAAAAGAAAGTGCGTTTCATAGATAATTCCTTCCTTCCTTCCTTCCTTCCTTCCTTCCTTCCTTCCTTCCTTCCTTCCTTCCTTCCTTCTTTAACATATTATTTATTGACGAGCTGTTGCACCTGTCGTTAACGAGTTGATCTTTGGTCTTTCGTATTTTTGTTGTTTCATTTGTGCAGGAAACCTCTAACCTCTTCAACAGTAACGCCATCTAACTGAGATGAGTGGTAGCAGAAGAGACCGAACACACTTCAGTCTATACAAATAAAATTACAATTTTGTCTGTGGACTTCAAATTTTTACCTCATACCTCGTTCTTTCTTATATACTATCCCTACACGTATCCCTTTAGCAGGTCTTCACACATCATCTCTCCATGCACTTCACCTGTTCTCTTAGTTTGTTGGTAGCTTCCTGCTCTCTTGACGCTCTCCACGAACTGATATCTTCTCCGTTCTCTTCCACTCCTTTCTTTTACTAATACTTCTAATGCGGTCATCAGCAAACCTGTTCTTCTCATCCAGTGTCCAAGCCAGTTCCTTTCCCATATATGTATGGCATTTAATAGTTTCCTTTTCTTCTTCAATTCTTTCCACTACCCGCTCATTCCTTACCAGTTCTACCCAGGATATCTGTTCCATCCTCGTCCATAACCACTTCTCAAATGCTTTTAGTCTTTCATCTTCCTTTCTTAGCGTCCCGGCCTCGGTTCCATACAACGCCACACTCCAAAGCATTTCACCAACCTCTTCCTTAACCACAAGTCCAAAATTATTGTCCATACAGGAGTTTTTACTTTTTGTTGAAGGCTTCCTTAGCAACAGCAATGTGAGTTCTTTCTTCCTTACTGCTTCTCATATCATCTATTATTATGCTTCCTGTGTATTTAAAAGGGTGTTTCTTGAATATTATCTTGGTCAATCTTGATGTTTACCTTATTCCCTCTTGTGCTTATTACCATTTGCGTTTGTCTTGTTCTTCTTAATTCTCATTCCATATTGCTCACAGGCTGCGTTTGGGTCTGTTAGCATTCCATTTCGAACTCTGTCACTCTGCTAATTACACCAGATCATCCGCAAATCGAATACACTCTAGTCTCCTGCAACTAATACGTACTCCCCTTCCTCCATCTAGGCATTTCCAAACAATATGTGTTTCAAGTAAATGTTGAACAGCGTGGTCTTGTTTGACGTCACTTCAAATTCTTCTTTCCTCTAACATCTCATTTCTATCTGTATTCTGATCTTCTGTTGTAAGTATAGGCCCCTGACCAATCGTCTGTTCTTCCAATCCACTCCTTTCCTCATTAGTACTTCTAAGAGTTTATTCCACTACACTCTGTCGAAGGCCTTTTCTAAATCTGTAAAAACCGGGAGAGTTGGCCGTGCGGTTAGGGGCGCGCGGCTGTGAGCTTGCATGCGGGAGATAGTGGGTTCGAACCCCAATGTTGCAGCCCTGAAGATGGTTATCCGTGTTTTCCTATTTTCACACCAGAAAAATGCTGGGGATGTACCTTAATTAAGGCCACGGCCGCTTCCTTCCGAATCCTAGGCCTTTCCTATCCCTTCGTCGCCGTAAGACCTGTCTGTGTCGGTGCGACGTAAAGCCAATTGCAAAAAAAAAATCTGTTAAAACACCATAAACTTCCCTTCCTTTTTCTATGCTTGTCTCACCTATAGTTCTCAACACCCCAGTTGCATCTTTGGTCCCCTTATCACTTCGAAAACCATACTGTTCTTCTGCAATATAAATTATCTAACTTTCCATACAAAAATCGAAAGTAAGTTCAGTTCAATTTTTGACTGTTCGTTTGGTTGTCTGTTTGTTTGTGTAAACATTATGAGAAAATGGCTTGATAGAATTTCTTGAAACTCCGTATTTTTATATCCAGAGAGAGCACCAGGCTATATATTATTTGATTAGTATACAGTGGCGTAGAAAGATTAAGGGGACCAGAACAGGAAATGTCAACATTCTCCGTTAATATGTTTTAAAAACCTTAGTGCTACAGTCCCGAAGGGTCTTGGCCTACCAAGAGACCGCTGCACAGCCCGAAGGTCTGCAGATTGCGAGGTGTCGTGTAGCCGGCATGATGAATCCCCGCGAGCGTAATTCTTGGCTTTTGAGACCGAGGCCGCTTGCTCACAGTCATAGCTCCTCAACTATAATCACGTAGCCTGAGTGGACCTCGAACTAGCCCTCAGATCCAGGTAGGGATACCAGATCTGGACGGGAATCGAACCCGGGGCCTCCGGGTAAGGGACAGTCATGCTACCCCTACACCAGTGGGCCGGTTCCGCTAGTATTAACTGCATCAAACAATGTGCATTGGGCCTAAAAACATTGTGTTCAATATAATTTCCGATCTTTCACGTTTTATGCACGTTTACCGTATGATTACCAATAACAGTCCGGCTCCATGGCTAAATGGCTAGCGTGCTGACCTTTGGTCACAGGGGTCCCGGGTTCGATTGCCGGCAGGGTCGGGAATTTTAACCATCGTTGGTTAATTTCGCTGACACGGGGGTTGAGTGTATGTGTTGTCTTCATCATTTCATCCTCATCACGACGCGCAGGTCGCCTACCGGCGTCAAAACGAAAGACCTGCACCTGGCGAGCCGAACTTGTCCTCGGACACTTCCGGCTCGCCAAGTGCAGGCTTTTGATTTGATTCCCGTGGGCAACCTGCGCGTCGTGATGAGGATGAAATGAGTATGAAGACGACACATACACCCAGCCCCTGTACCAGCGGAATTAACCAATGATGGTTAAAATTCTCGACCCCACCGGGAATCGAACCCGGGTCCCCTATGAACAAATACCAGCACGCTAACCATTTAGCCACGAAGCTGGACACTGATTATGCTTAGATGGTGTGTATTTATTTATTGTTCGTAAAGCAATATTGGAAACAATGCAAATAACCATATTTTTGTCTTAATTTTTGAACTAAGACAAAACAATATATCCCTAAACAAATAAAATAATTTCTTATTGTTACAGTACATAGGGAACATAATAGCTTCAAGTGTCATTACTTTTGAACTGGAAGAAGAAAAATATTATGGTTTTAATTGTATAATCAATAAAATGACATGTTTAGTATATTAATGTTTTTGAAACAGCTAGTTCGTTGAGTAATCAAACCGAAGGCTGGTTGGATCCTCAACAGCTCCGCCACCAGTGTTCAATTTTGTACCGTTGATCGAACTGCTCTCCTGTACAATTTACCTAATGTGACCCTGGTCATTTATCCCCAATACCGTTCGTTCAGCGGTCATAAATCTTAACCGTAATTACTTTGTTAAACAAAAAAAAATAATTGAAGCGTACGGCCGAATAAGGATCTATGTTACATGTTTTCCCATGTCTACGGACACGATTTCCACAAGTTATGTTAGAGAATTAGCTTGTGCGGGATAAGGGTCTACGTGCGCACTTACCTACCGCCAGGCATACGGAAGCTCTCCGGCCTTTTCAAGCTCATAACTCAAAATACGCCGCGTGTAACATAGACCCTTACTCAGCCACACGCTTCAGTTAAGTTCGTGCATTTCGTACATACATTCAAGTGACGAATGTCAGTACCGGTAGATAGTGTGATGTTACTGTTATATGGTGACACAGTGCCGTAACGGTCTGGGAGTACTAAGATCGGTTTTGAAATATTACTACATGAATTAAGAGTTGAACATCAGTCAGTTTGGAGATTTTAACTCTCTCACAGCACATTTAGATTAAACTTAAATTAATATGACTCGGACTGCACACTGGGGTCCATTATTAATGCATTTCTTCTTTTTCTTTTGACAGTTTAGTTGTCCACGAACCGATGCTAGGTGACCATGAAATCCCTTATCTAGAATCGTTTATGAGCGTCAGCCAACCTGAGAGTGAAGACAGAATATCATTCAGCCACAGATAAACATAGTATATATCATTAACATTTGTGTGTGGTCTAATGAGACACATTATGTAGAGTGTATTGTAAAGTTTACTGAAAATAACCACTAGCATCTGGTTTGAAAAGTCTCCGTGGCTCAGGCGGCAGCGCGCCGGCCTCTCACCGCTGGGTTCCGTGATTCAAATCCCGGTCACTCCATGTGAGATTTGTGCTGGACAAAGTGGAGGCGGGACAGGTTTTTCTCCGGGTACTCCGGTTTTCCCTGTTATAATTCATTCCAGCAACACTCTCCAATATCATTTCATTTAACTTGTCATTCATTAATCATTGCCCCAACGGAGTGCGACAGGCAGGCTTCAGCAGCCGGCACAATTCCTATCCTCGCCGCTAGATGAAGGCTTCATTCATTCCATCCCTGACCTGGTCACTGACTGGATCTGTTGCCAAAGCAAAAATTGGAATCATATTAAAAATATGTAAAGTTATGTAAAACATATTAGAATGGCTATAATTTCTCCGTTTACGTTCAAACAGCTTCAAATACTACACGACTGAGATGGATTTGAATCCATCATCTTGCGTTCAGAAGGCTAACGTTCTAACGTCTGTGTCTTTATATGGGTGTGATTTCCGTCAGTATTTGTAATACTACAGTGTCTGTTCAAGGGTGTTCACCGGTATTAGTTGGGGCTAAGATCTTGAGAAAGGCACCAACCATCTCGGCATATTCCGAAGTTTGGAATTTGAAAATATGATGTGAACTTTCTCCCCTACTACTGTACATTTAAGAGACATATCATAGCACAATCTTTTTTGTTCCGTATTTAGAACAGAGCTGGCCAAGAAATGGACTTTACATTTATTAGTTAACTATATAACAAGAGGCTCTAAGATGCTGAAGGCAGCTGTTGAAGCTTGCTCCATTCAAAGGCTATTGTCGTTCTTTGTATTCTTGTTGGGGTACAATTCTCCACCGCTATTTTTATAAGCAGTATAGGGGTCGAGCGGCGAGGAAACATCACTGTTAAATTGGTAAATAACACAGGCGCCAAGAATCACACTGCCTACTTTCCCCTGTCATTAATCAATTCCTTAGCTGCGTCTGTGAATCAGAGTCCGACTTACTACTGTAAGTTATTTTATTTCAAACTGTCAAATTCCATATCTTCACATTCTTCAAAATAATGTGGAAAGTGAAACTTTACGGTCCTGTAGTTACTTACGGCGCTCAACTTCCACCAACATAAAAGCATATCATCAGAAACCTTTCTCGGTGCATATAAAACACTTACTTAATAATAATATTATTGGCTTTTACGTCCCACTAACTACTTGTACGGTTTCCGGAGACCCCGAGGTGCTAGAATTTAGTCCCGCAGGAGTTCATTCAAGTTCCAGTAAATCTACCGACACGAGGCTGACGTATTTGAGCACCTTCGAATACCACCGGACTGAGCCAGGATCGAACCTGCCAACTTGGGATTAGAAGACCGTCTGAGCCACTCAGCCCGGCTATACTTAGAAACTTACCAGAAGGCTGCACTGCATCATGTAAGCGAGTCAATCCATCTATCGACTGATTCTTGTATTATATCCATTCTTTCATGGATGGCATCAACTGTTTGAATGGTGGGCCATGAACTAAATAAAACATATTCATTTTAATATTAGTTAAATAATAATAAACAAATATAACGTAGGATAAATCTGCACCGCCGGCCCCGCGGTATAGGGGTAACGTGCCTGCTTCTTACCCGGAGGCCCTGGATTCGATTCCCGGCCCGACCAGGTGGGGTTTGGTTTGGTTTGGTTCTTCTCCTAAAAGACTATGCCCATATATTTAGCAATTTTTCCACTTGTAATAATAATTATTTTAGTGTTTGGCGTCTTTTCGAATATTGTAAGCCTTAAAAGACGCCGGAAAATGCTTGGAAATGGATATTTAATTAATTTATTTATTTATTTATTTATTTATTTATTTATTTATTTATTTATTTATTTATTTATTTATTTATTTATTTACAATTTGCTTTACGTCGCACCGACACAGATAGGGCTTAAAGTGACGATGGGATAGGAAAGGCCTAGGAGTGGGAAGGAAGCACCCGTTGCCTTAATTAAGGTACAGCACCAGTATTTGCATTGTATGAAAATGGGTAACCACAGTAAACCATCTTCAGGTCTACCGACAGAGGGGTTCGAACCCACTATCTCCAAGATGGAAATGGATATTTTGTAGACAATTTCTGTCAACACTGGAAGTAAGATTATGTCTGTATATACTCTGATTTCTTGTTACTAACAATGTAATTTTTAAATGCATTCTATCGCAATTAGGTCAAATCAATGTCTTACTGTCTGCTGTGGATGCGGGATGGCAGTAACTATTGCAATAATACTAAAGCATTATCGTTCACCAACTTAAAATACCAGTTTGTATAGAACGTAGGTGATAGTGTGTCTGCTCCAAGACCGATATTTTTGCCTGCTATAGTACGTCGATCTGTTGAGGAACTATTTTCTTACCGTAATTGCTACATCTGCTGTCTGCACATTATCCTCTTAAGGTTCTCAACTCATAAGTTAGTCCACATGCAATGGAGTGGAAGTGGGAGGGAACAGGGAGGGGTAGTTGGACTCCGTCATAGCCTAACAAATGAGATGATTAACAAGGAACCACTTTTCGATTAAACCATGACCGAGTCCTTCCTGGTCATTGCTCAGGCTCGCAAGTCCAGGGCGTGCCAAGGAATCGTCTTTAGCATATTGCATTAACTACGAGGCGTAGAATTTACTCTCTTTTCTCCAATTACTCGCTCAGATCACAAGGGGCTGACAGGAACCAAACTTTCCGTACGTGTCAAGAAATGGGAAAATGTTACGAGAGGAAATGACACCTAAGCCGATGTTTCTCCACCGAATAAATTAAGGCCATTATTTATTCTGATCGATCCATAGAATTACTGCAGAATGAGTTGTTCCCTCAACAGACTGAGCGGGAAAGGTTGCTCGGATATTTTCAGCAAGACGGGGCTACAGCACATAGAGCTCGCAATTCGATTAATGCAGTGCGTGATGTTTTCGGGGACAGAATAATTAGTGCAGGTTTATGGCCAGCTCGCGACTTACAACCCGCACACCATAGAAAAATTGAAATGTGCTATTCATCCCGAAATTTTGAAGATTCATGATGCGGAATATCATCACTAGGTCTCGGAAGTAGAAGACTTACAAATTGTCAAAAAAGAGACCTATAAAAAAGACCTAAAATATCCAGAAAAGGACCTAAAAACTGGCAAAAGGGACGTGTAAGTGCGATCTAAATTTATTCAAAATTTTAGTTTTAATTACATATTTAATAAATTAATATAATGTTTAAAAATGCAACATTCTGGTGGTATGCAACATTCTGTGCAATAATATCTTCTTCTTCTTTTCCTACCACTTTTTCCCATACGTGTGAGGTTGCGGGTGAAAACTGCGTCGCACATGTGGATTTGGTCCGGTTTTACGGCCGGATGCCCTACCTGACGCCAACCCTATATGGAGGGATGTAATCACTATTGTGTGTTTCTGACGTGGTTGGTAGTGTGTTATGTTGTCTGAATATGAAGAGGAGAGTGTCGCGACGGACACAAACACCCAGTCCCCGAACCAGTAGAATTAATCAGAAGCGATTAAAATCCCCAAACCGGTCGGGAATGGAATCCGGGACCCACTGAACCGAGGGCCAGTGAACTGACCACTCAGCCAACGAGTCGGACACAGTGCAATAATATATGAGTGAAATATTTCTTTCAGACAATATATAATTTTAGATTAACATAATTTAAAAAAGGAATTCCGTCCTTGTTAGAAAAGAATTTAGAGTGAAATATGTTTTTCCACATAGAATGAATTCAACGAACCCGCAATGGACATCCTGGATAAATTGAAATTAGCATAACTGGAATCATATTTTGTTTAACCACACTAGCCTTGAAATTGGAATTCGGAAACCTTACTTCAGTTGGCTTTGCAGTATATCACAATAGCCATCTCCAGGTTCTCAGGTGTAAAGGATCGTCGGTTCTTCACATCGACGAACTTCCCTCCACATCAACGGATGTTAAGGGTTCATACTTGGAGCAAGTGAGATCTTCCTCTTCAAAAACACTCACATCAAAATTTTCTCCTTTCGCACATAATTTGATACCCCTGGTTTTTTCAAGCACCAGTTTCATTTTTTATTTCATTTTCACTTCATTTCCTGTCTTTGAAGATATGGTTCAAATATAATACGTAGGTCGAATTATAAGTCATGGCAACTTTTTTTTCTCGCGAACAGGAGACAACACAGAAAATCTAAGATATGCATTTGGAAACGTACGGTATGTACTTGTGTCTGATGCTACTAGATGGTGTATGTAAACAACACTGTGGGTCTAAGCATGCCCCCAAGTTCAGTGTGTGAGTGAGAGCGTCATAAAATGGAAGTCAACAAGCAGGAGCCTCCTTATTCGCCTGATCTGAGCCCATGTGACTATGATCTAATCCCTAAAGTCAAGAAGTTATTACGTGGACAACGGTTTGCTAACAAAGAGGACATCGTAACAGCATTTTGGAGAGAGGTGTCACACGTCAGCGATACGCATGCAGCGAATGGTATTCAGCGCCTGCCCCACCTCTGGCAACGCACAGTGGAAACCTTGGGTGATTATTTCGAAGTTCTGTAACCAGTGGAGACCTGTCCTTCGTACGTAGTCTTGTGTATTTGTTGTCTATACCATAATAAAACAATGTTTACCAATGGCCTGTGTTCTGTCACTTTTCTGCGAGAATCTCCTGAAGTCAGAATTTGTCTTCAGGCACTATGCATAAGTACATGCTCTATATTTCCAAATGCATATCTTAGATTGTCCATGTTGTCTCCTGTTCGCGAGAAAAAAGTAGTTGCCATGACTTATGACTCGACCCTCGTATTTATTTACAAGAGAAAAGATGTTTAAGAGGTGACAATGAAGTAATGATGATTTGAATTGAGAACGGGCAGTAAAAATGCTGTCAAAAGACGGTGAACTTGCAAAACAAAGCCGTCAAGATCTCATAAAAGGCTAAGAAAGGACCAATAAGCCGAAAACGCCAAAAAAAAAAAGGCAAAAAGGACAAGTAAAATCCACAATGTTTTGGCCGACAATGACCTAGAATGTTTTAATTTATTTTTATACAACTTGCTTTACGTCACACTGACACTGATACGTCGTATGGCATGATGGGACAGGAAAGGTCTAGAAGTGGGAAGGAATAGATTGTGGTCTTAATTAAGGTAGAGCCCGAGCATTTGCCTGGTGTGAAAATGGGAAAAAAACGGAAAAACATCTTTAGGGTTGCCGACAGCGGGGCTAGAACCCATTATCACCCGAATGCAACCTCACAGCTGCGCGCCCCTAACCGCACGGCCAACTCGCCCGGTAACCTAGAATAAACATAGGCCTATATTATGCTTCGGACACCCGAGAAAACAAAAGGATTTTCCTCAACTTCCGAGCCCTAATCATCCCACTCTAAACGTTTGTCTAGAGCTCAGGTAGTGGTGGTAGTGATATTTTTTTAAGAGTAAGTAAGGCCTACAACAACACAATCATCCTCTTTAACACTAACCAAAGGGAAAATTGGAAGAGGTCCGACACTTCGAAAAATGAAGATATCGGTAAAAGAAAGGCAAGGGACACGAAGGGCGTGAAAATAAGAGACTCCCTAGACCTCGCAAGCCTAATACCGCCGGAGTCGGAAAAGAACAAGAGTAGACCAAGGAAGTTCGGATAGGAAAGATGAGACAAATAAGTGGAAGCAATGTCAGACTCAGCTAGAGGAATCGTAGTTGCCAACCGAAGCTCCAAATTTCAGAGCCCCTAGTTCCCCTTTCAGTCGCCTCTTACGACAGGCAGAGGATACCACTGAGGGAGACCATCACCGAGCAAGTAGCTGCGCTGCTTGGGTCACGTAGCTATATCAGCTTTCGTTCGGGAGAAAGTGAGTTCGAACCTAAGGATGGTTTTCCGTTTTATTTTGCTAAGGGCTTTATGTCGCACCGACACAGATAGGTCTTATGGCGACGATGGGATAGGAAAGGATTAGGAATCGGAAGGAAGCGGCCGTGGCCTTAATTAAGGTACAGCCCCACTGCATGGGCGCCCGCAGGATCCTTTCCAGGGAGGGGGGCACATTAACAATTTTCTTGTATATAAAAACCGACATAACGTCAGCAACATTAAATTATTTACAGAAATTTTCAGTTATAACATATGCTAGATGACTGTCAGTAAGTTCAGTTTATGAAATAATCTTGTATGATATTAAACCAATTGAACACGAACATTTTTAGAATTTCAGGGGGGGGCAAGTGCCCCCCTTGCCCCCCTTGCCCCCCCTTACGGGCGCCCTGAGCCCCAGCATTTGCCTGGTGTGAAAATGGGAAACCACGGAAAAGGGGCAAGTACATATAAGAAATGAAAACCAAAATCGTCCACATTCTTTAAGTACACACTCGCATTTTATTCTGACTTGTGACAGGCAGAGCCTGGCTTCCCAAAACAATGGATCCAGGTTGGTGGGGTTTATATAGGCCTAGAGTTTATAATCATTTTGGCGTGTTTTAAATCAGCTGTGTTTAAGCTCTCGCCATTTTTCCATTTTTTTATTGATTTAGGTGTTTTTAAAATGGTTTAAGTTTCTTTCTATCCGAGCTAAGAGCAAGTTCGTCATGGGATGTTTCATTCCAAGCTCTGCGAACCTGAGGGAGCTCTCAGGCAGATCTCAGGTTTCCATTTTCTTCATGCCGCTTCATTATTCACTGAGTTGGCTGACTTAGGGAGGAATTCCCATCTTACGTTTTTATATTAATCACATGACATCAAAGAGTGCGGAAAACCATCAGTCAATCAATCATCAATGATCTGCACTTTGGACTGTCGCCCAGATGGCAGATTCCCTATTACTTCTTTACGTAGCCTTTTCTTAAATGTTTTCAGAGAACTTGGAAATTTATCGAACATTTCTCTTGATAAATTAATCCAATCCCTTACTTCTCGTCCTATAAATTAATATTTGACTAATTTGTCCTCTTAAATTTCAATTTTATCATCATACTAGTAAATGTGCCCGTGCTTCGCTACAGTTTTTTACATCGTATACGGATTTCTACGTAAATTACTTTACACGCCATAATTGAGATTTCATTAAATTTATTAAAATGCTGACCTCCAATTCGAGATTCACTACTGCTAAACGGTACAACATATTAACAATAATGGTTTGTGCTACCAGACGCCCCCTTTATTGTTCTACATCTTTAATTCTAAAATATGTTCTCGTATCTCCTACATTTTTTGGGTTAAATTGAGTCCGAAACTTTGAATAGGGTGAAATTTGAGTACATTTTTAACGCTTTACATTATTTTTTGCATACTTAAGTATAAACTAGAATTATGCAATTTAGTCCGCATATGGCCTTCGATTGTGCCAATGTGCACACCAAACTTGATGACTATCTTTCCTATAAGTGTGTTAAACAATGAAATATATGTGTAAAAATCACCAAATTTACAAACAGTCCAGAAATACATCCAAATCTATCGTATAAGGGAGAGAGATACGATACAAAGTCATAGGACCAAAGTTGTAGATCACTTCCAATTGAACGAGATTATACCATCCGTTTTGTGATACGATTTACTGTTTAGCCAACAAATAGCTCAAAAGAATGTCTGCACAGTCATTAAAATTGCCTCCATATTTCGATATTTTTGGGGGTAAAAAGTGAAAAATATGATCATCTTGGAATTTTTCCGTCGTTTACAGGCTAAAAGCTATAATTTCGCCAAATTTCAATTTTCTAGCTCGTCTGGCAGATTGTGCCGGCATCTTGATTTGGAGGGAAGGGGGATACAAATTAGAGAATTCACAAATTTTTTAAGCCCACGAAACTTGTTGCTTTGGATAAATTATACGACTGCGTTCTTATGCTGAGCCCAAAATTTGAAGCCCCTCAGCGTGCCCCTTTCGGGGAATTTTGAGACTTCTTTTTTCTTGGGATGCTGGGGTAATCAGCTCCTCCGGTACCAAATTTCAAATTTCTGAGATTCCAGGAAGTGCCTCATTAATTCACGTCCACTTTCATTTATACATAGATCGCTCCAGACCGACATGCTTATATATATATATATATATATATATATATATATATAGATTATGATCTGTCTTAGTTTCCAAAGCTCCGCTCAAGCTTATTTGTCTACTATTGTAAAGTCCTTCCACGGCATCTCTCCGCTGACAGCTCGGAACATACCACTTAGTCGACCAGCTCGTCTCCTCACTCCCAAGTCGTCCCAGCCCAAGGTTTGCAACATTTTCATAACACGATTCTTTTGTTGAAAATCATCAAGAACAACTCGTGCTACTTTCCTTTGGATATTTTTCAGTTCTCGTATCAAGTAGTCCTGCCGTTGGTCCCATACACTGGAGCCATTCTCTAATTGGGATCCTACCTGATACTTATACGCCCTCTCCTTTAGATCCTTACCACAAGCCCTGAATACTCTCATAACCATGTGAAGAGATATGTAACCTGTCTTTACAATCTCGTTAATGTGACTACCCCTATGAAGATCATATATATATATATATAACACTGACTGACAGAGCAAATGCAACACCAAGAAGGAGTGGTTCGAAAGGGATGAAAGTTGGGGAAAAAACAGAGACGGCACGGACGAATAATTGATGTTTATTTCAAACCGATATGCAGGTTACACAATGCGCACGGCATCGACTCAGTAGGATGTAGGACCACCGCGAGCGGCGATGCACGCAGAAACACGTCGAGGTACAGAGTCAATAAGAGCGCGGATGGTGTCCTGAGGGATGGTTCTCCATTCTCTGTCAACCATTTGCCACAGTTGGTCGTCCGTACGAGGCTGGGGCAGAGTTTGCAAACGGCGTCCAATGAGATCCCACACGTGTTCGATTGGTGAGAGATCCGGAGAGTACGCTGGCCACGGAAGCATCTGTACACCTCGTAGAGCCTGTTGGGAGATGCGAGCAGTGTGTGGGCGGGCATTATCCTGCTGAAACAGAGCATTGGGCAGCCCCTGAAGGTACGGGAGTGCCACCGGCCGCAGCACATGCTGCACGTAGCGGTGGGCATTTAACATGCCTTGAATACGCACTAGAGGTGACGTGGAATCATACGCAATAGCGCCCCAAACCATGATGCCGCGTTGTCTAGCGGTAGGGCGCTCCACAGTTACTGCCGGATTTGACCTTTCTCCAGGCCAACGCCACACTCGTCTGCGGTGACTATCACTGACAGAACAGAAGCGTGACTCATCGGAGAACACGACGTTCCGCCATTCCCTCATCCAAGTCGCTCTAGCCCGGCACCATGCCAGGCGTGCACGTCTATGCTGTGGAGTCAATGGTAGTCTTCTGAGCGGACGCCGGGAGTGCAGGCCTCCTTCAACCAATCGACGGGAAATTGTTCTGGTCGATATTGGAACAGCCAGGGTGTCTTGCACATGCTGAAGAATGTGAAGAATGGCGGTTGACGTGGCGTGCGGCGCTGCCACCGCTTGGCGGCGGATACGCCGATCCTCGCGTGCTGACGTCACTCGGGCTGCGCCTAGACCCCTCGCACGTGCCACATGTCCCTGCGCCAACCATCTTCGCCACAGGCGCTGCACCGTGGACACATCCCTATGGGTATCGGCTGCGATTTGACGAAGCGACCAACCTGCCCTTCTCAGCCCGATCACCATACCCCTCGTAAAGTCGTCTGTCTGCTGGAAATGCTTCCGTTGACGGCGGCCTGGCATTCTTAGCTATACACGTGTCCTGTGGCACACGACAACACGTTCTACAATGACTGTCGGCTGAGAAATCACGGTACGAAGTGGGCCATTCGCCAACGCCGTGTCCCATTTATCGTTCGCTACGTGCGCAGCACAGCGGCGCATTTCACATCATGAGCATACCTCAGTGAGGTCAGTCTACCTTGCAATTGGCATAAAGTTCTGACCACTCCTTCTTGGTGTTGCATTTGCTCTGTCAGTCAGTGTATATATACATATATATATATTTATTTATTTATTTGTTTATTTAATTATTAGATACAGCCTATGGAGGGCCATTTTACACTAATAATAATAATAATAATAATAATAACTTGTCCTGACTGACTGACTGACTGACTGACTGACTGACTGACTGACTGACTGACTGACTGACTGACTGACTGACTGACTGACTGACTGACTGACTGACTGACTGACTGACTGACTGACTGACTGACTGACTGACTGATTCATCATCGCCGAGCCAAAACTACTGGACATAAAGAAATGAAATTTTGGGAATATATTCATATTAACATGTAGATGCTCGCTAAGGGAGGATTTTCGGATATTCCGTCGTTAAGGGTGTGAAAAGGGTGAATTTTTAAAATGAGGATATCTATATCTTAAAAACTTAAAAGTTTACAGACGTAAAAATTGGTATTTGTAATCTCCTTTAAAAATAAAGAAACACGTATTTCTTGTTTTCGGAAAATCCCATTAAGGGGGTGAAAAGGGGGAAAAGGGGTTAAACACCTTTAAAGAGGAGACTTATATCTCAAAAACTGAAGATGTTACAGACATGAAAATTGAAGTTTGGAATCTCCTTTGAAAATAATGAAACACTTTTTTTTTTGATAATTCGATGAATAGGGTGTGAACAGGAGTGGCAAACGGGGTGAATTTTTAAAAAGACTATATGTGCAAATTATCTCAGACACGTAACATATGATAGATTAGAAAACTGGTATTTGTAATTTTCTGTAAGGGTAAAAAACGTAAATTTTTTTTCGGAAATTCCACCTAAGGGGAACTGAAAAATGGGTTAATTTAGAAATTTAGCGTATCTAAAGTATAACTCAAAGACTTAACATGTTGCAGGCATGAAAATTGGTATTTGGAATCTCCTTTAGAAATAAGGAAACATGTATTCTTTAGTTTTTGAGAAAACCCCTTCACGGGCTGGGGGGGGGGGGGTGAAAGAAGTGAAAAATTAGTTGAATTATTTGTATGAGAATGAATATATATACCAAAAACTAAAGATGTTACAAACGTGAAAACTTGTTCCTTACATTAACACTTAGGTACTTACAGTGATCCCAACCGAGCGCGTTGGGTGTGCGGTTGAGAGCGCGCAGCTGTGAGCTTGCATTCGGGAGATAGTGGGTTCGAACCCCACTGTCGGCGGCCCTGAAGATAATTTTCTGTGGTTTCCCATTTTCACACCAGACAAATGTGGGGGCTGTACCTTAATTAAGGCCACGGCTGCTTCCTTCCCACTCCTAACCCTTTCCTATCCCATCGTCACCATAAGACCTATCTGTGTCGGTGCGACGTAAAGCAACTTGTAAAATTAAAGTGATCTCCATGAAGTACCATCACCCCATCAACACATTAATTAAAACTTACAGAACTTTTCCTCTTGGTGAAGCTTACAACCTGATTTTTCACCCCGTTTACCATAATATCATTGTCCGCTGTCTACCTCACAACAATGTCTAGGTATTTTTGTAGTCGCTTACAGTCCTGGGGATTACAGGAAACTCCTTGGCAGGTAGTAAACGACCTACGTGGTACGAGATGTCCAGAAAAGTCAAGTGTAAAGAATGTCCCTGGCATGAAATGTCCGGACGCCCAAATGAACAATGCTCGAGCGTGCTTACCACTAAACCCCAAACCCCATGGCACTACAGCCCTTGAAGGGCCTTGGCCTACCAAGCGACCGCTGCTCAGCCCAAAGGCCTGCAGATTACGAGGTGTCGTGTGGTCAGCACGACGACTCCTCTCGGCCGTTATCTGAGATATTAGAGCATTTAATGTAAAGGCAACCATTCCTTCTTACATGACTCCCTCTTGTCTTATTATTTAAGTGATCGTTCCTTTACGACTTTTCCTCATTTTTTATAATCAACCTCACAATTTTCCTTTTCGATACGGACCGATGACCACGTGGTTTTATACCTTAAGAAATGACAAGGTCCGTCTCTGTGGTGTAGTGGTTAGTGTGATTAGCTGCCACATCCGGGGGCCCGGGTTCGATTCCCGGCTCTGCCACGAAATTTTAAAAGTGGTACGAGGGCTAGAACGGGGTCCACTCAGACTCGGAAGGTCAACTGAGTATAGGTGGGTTCGATTCCCACCTCAGCCATCCTGGAAGTGGTTTTCCGTGGTTTCCCACTTCTCCTCCAGGCAAATGCCGGGATGGTACCTAACTTAAGGCCATGGCCGCTTCCTTCCCTCTTCCTTGTCTATCACTTCCAATCTTCCCATCCCCCCCCCCCCGCAAGGCCCCTGTTCAGCATAGCAGGTGAGGCCGCCTGGCCGAGGCACTGGTCATCCTCCCCAGTTGTATCCCCTGACCCAGAGTCTGAAGCTCTATGACACTGTCCTTGAGGCGGTAGAGGTGGAATCCCTCGCTGAGTCCGAGGGAAAAGCCAACCCTGGAGGGTAACCAGATTAAGAAAGAAAGAAAGAAAGAAATGACAAGAATCATTGTCAGTTAAAACAATTAATCAATATTTCCATGTCAGCAATGCTCGGCATTGATATGGACTGAGCAGCAATAGTCTAAATTCATGAATCCCTTTATCATATCGTAAAACTGTATAAGACTTAAATGATTGGAACCTGTATTCTCTAAAACGTCCGTTATGTAATATTTTTTCCCAATAACATACCATAGCTGTTTAAAAAAAAAATACTTTTTACGCAACACCCCCTAAACCACCATTTCATCCAGCGTGAATAAAAATTATTTACACCCTACACTGTAGTACCTTATTCCCAGACGTTACATAGCGATTTTCATTACATTCTGTTCTCCCATTTTCTCGTGGTTCGGCATTGATATGGACTTAGCAATAAAAATCGAAATTCATAAGTATCTCTGTTCTCATAGATGGTGCGGTAAAAATGTATAAGACGTAAATGATGGGGAATTTAATTATATATAAAAGTTCGTTCGTTCGTTCGTTCGTTCGTTCGTTCGTTCGTTCGTTCGTTCGTTCGTTATAGGACTACTAATAACATAGATTTTTCAGAACTGATGTTAGGCCTTCCTCTAAACTACCATTTCACTCAGCGTGAATACAATTATTTATTGCCTAGATTGTAGTTCCTCATTCTCCGAGTTTACATACCGATTTTCATCAAATTCTATTCAGCCATTTTCTCGTGATGCGCGTACATATATGCATACATACACACATGCATACATACATGCATACACACAGACAGACAGAGACAAGGGAAAATTAAAAAGTGCATTTCCTTGTTATTGTGGACACGGCCGATACAGAAATACCATTATTTGTAAATTTTGAGCCATGTACAAACAAAACTCTTATTCTATACATTATAGATTCAATTCACTTTTTTCCAGATATAATCTGCTGTTGATTTTTTTCTAAAAACCAAATAAATTCGTTTTGACAGACTGAAGAGCCTTACAGTTATACAGTAGATTTCTGTAAAAATTGCCTCCCCGCCTTAACCAAATTTGTTTTGAATTCGTGTTTTCTTGAAGAGAAATAAAATAATTAGTGTAGGGCAAGAGAAGAGAAGAGAAGAGAAGAGAAGAGAAGAGAAGAGAAGAGAAGAGAAGAGAAGAGAAGAGAAGAGAAGAGAAGAGAAGAGAAGAGAAGAGAACATAGCGTAACTCCAAGAGACTAGAATGTCGGCTTTAAAACTGACCCACTCTTTTCAAGCAATAAAACAATTTACTGTTGAATAGGTTTTTCACAAGAAAGCCAATAATCGCTTAATAGGACGTCCCGTTAATTGGGTGGGAGTTCTTTTTATAGGGTCCCTGTGATGCGTGCTGAGCTGAGAGCCTTTATTAATTACGTCAATGGACCTTTCCCCACCACTCGCCGCCTCTAAGGAGCTTCACGCACGATTCATTGTATGATCTCAGTAGAGCTGTTAGGATGTTTCACAGCAGTGTGCTCGTGTGTATTTGTGTGCTATTCCTCACAGGTAAGGATTTAAAATAAACTTTTAACCAGTACTTTGTATTTCAGCCTAAGAATTAGATATAAATGTTATCTTATCCCATCATTCTACTGAACCCTAATTCTCTATTCTCCCACGAGATCACAAGCTAAATGATATGGAAATTGGCAGACGGCCAAAACTGGGTATTTCTTCCAAATTTGTGCTCAGCTTCCCCAATTAGAGTTGTTGACCCAGGGCGTAACGTTAGGGCCTGCGGGGCCTGCAATGCAGGCGGGCCCGGGCCTTTTAAGGGGCCCGCAGACTCCTCGCAAAAATAATATATACCTAGCCTAATATCACTCTGCACGGAAATAATCAGAGCATCTACCAGCAGTTTGTGTTGAGTCGAGAGTGAAAAATGTTTAATAGGTTTTATTTGACTGCCTCCGTGTTTTCACGGCTGAGCTGCTCAACTGCCAACTAAGAACCACTTCGACATTCGCACTTAACTTTTCACCTGTAAACAATTCTTGCGCTTGCTATCTCTCGCAACATCGTGGCACGCTCTTCACAAAAGACCTAGTCCAAATTATTGAAAAATAATTACAACAATGAAAATTGATAAAGTATCATATTTTAGTTAGAAAATGATACTTTGTTGATGTGTAATGCACCTGAGATCGTATTATGCACACACTTTGCTGAGCATTTAACTTTGCCAAACATTTATTCGACAACAATATATAATGTCAATAAGAAGTTGGTGTAATAACAAACAGTCAACTCTTTTTCGAACGAGGTCTCTCTGCGTATCAGTTGTGCGCTTTGATATTTATCAAAACTCTTTTTATAAATAGTTTTTGATTTAATTTTGTTCTGTTTTGTTATTATAACCGAGATTTCGGTATCGGTTACAGAATATAGCTCTTTAGTTCCTGAAAAAAGCAACCAATTAAAATTAAGTGTGAACGTCGAAGTGGTTCTTAGTTGGCAGTTGAGCAGCTCAGCCGTAAAAACACTGGTGAAGTCAAAGAAAACCAACATTATTTTTTATAATCTTACAATAAGGAACAATCCCTTTGTTTATATAACTTGACAATATATTGCATTACTTCTACCGGATGTAATAAAATTTACATTAGTTATTCATAGGTTTTTACGTTTCATTTGAGGGGGGCCAGAATTTTTATTTTGGGCAGTCGGGCCCGTCTCGCATTCGTTACACCCCTGCGTTGACCTCATTATTACGACCTTAAAAAATCAATAATCAGTAACATAATTATCGCTTTTGTTTCACTGATTCGTTGTCGTCGTTGTTCAAATGTTCACGTAATTTAAAAGCGTCTCAGGCACACTTAGTGGATATGAACTCAGTCTGAGAATTTGTGTGCTATGTCATCTGTGTTAGGACAGACATTGATATGTAAATATTGGGATTGAGGGAAATAAAGTGAGAAGAGGCACGTCCGAGAAGGACGTGGGTTCGAATTCCCATCCAGATGTAAAGAAATTTAGAAATAAGATTCTCACTCCCGGAGAGGCACAGGTTCACTCAGCTTACAACAGATGAAGAACCAAATTCACTCCGGAACTGAAAGCTGTCGAACATAATCAGCCACTCCCTCCCGTTTCGTGCTTTCTATATGTAGGTGTAAAGCAGCTATAGCTAAAGTAGAAAACAATGCAAACCATTTCTATAGTACCTCAGATGATATTGTAATCCAATTTTTCGCCACTCATCAGTCCACCCAGTGTTCATGGTCGTTTTTTGTTTTGTTTTTAAATGCTATTTGTTCGTGGCGTCGACCTTTTGCCACTACTTGCACCTGCGTGTAATTGTAATTGCGGAAGTGTAAAGTGTTGGATATGAGGAAAGGAACGTTAAGGACGACACAAACACCCAGTTCCCAGGCCAGGGATATTAATCATTTACAATGAAAATCCCCTGAGCCGGCCGGGAATCGAACCCGGGGCCTGACGCGTTGTCCCATACACCCTACACCGCGGACCCGGACGGCCATGATCGTTAATGTGGCAAGTTTCTATGTTCTGACACCGTGGTTATTCGGTTCGAGGCCCGTTGATGGAAAAGAATTTCGCCATCCGAATGTTGGCCAATTTGGTACACAATTTCTAACCACTAAAAGGGGTGCCAATAGCCTAGATTCAATTCCAAACCTTTCCACAGCGATTGTTTAGAGTGAGGGCGTATGAAGCTGTTGGTGATTCGCCCGTCCGATGTTGGTGTTCTTTGACAGGAGTAGGCTATGCGCCCTCTCCCTACTTGATTATGGTCATCTCACACCCAGAGACGCAGGTCGCCCATAGGTTTCAAATAGAAAGACGTGTACTAGGCGAGCCGAACAGGTCCTCAAACACTGCCGGCACTAAAAGCCATAAATCTCAGTTATTCTCACGAACCACTGTTAAAATCTCAAAGTACTTCATGAATCATGGATCAAGAGCACGTTACCAAGCATCTTAGCTGTTCATTCTAGAAAAAAATCAAATAATTTAAGCTCATAACTCATAGCTTATGGAAAATGTCTGGTGAAAAACAGAAGTCTTCCGGAACAAGACGTAGAGATAGGAAATCTGCCACCTAGGCGACTGCCCTAAATGCAGATCAGTGATTGATTGATTGATTGATTGATTGATTGATTGATTGATTGATTGATTGATTGATTGATTGATTGATTGATTGATTGATTGATTGATTGATTGATTGATTGATTGATTGATTGATTGATTGATTGATTGATTGATTGATTGATTGATTGATTGATTGATTGATTGATTGATTGATTGATTGATTGATTGATTGATTGATTGATTGATTGATTGATTGATTGATTGATTGATTGATTGATTGAGGCTCAGTGATACATCAGCCAGTGAAGAAAGTGGTGATCGCCGCCAGTGTTCAACATGAGGTGATGCGAAGAAAGTCCGATGATTATTGGCGGACATGGTGAGCCCATTACAGTATGAAGTGAGACAAATCTTCGTAGCGAGATTTTACGACCGGATGCTCTTCCTGACGTCAACCTCATCAGAGGAGTTAATGAGATAAAATGAATGATGTGACATATGAAAGTAGAAAGGGAGGGGGTAAAAACCGCTGCCAGAAAACAGGGAACTCCTATCAAATACTACCAAGGGGTTTGCTCAGGAATAGTATAGGAAAATCGCCTCAATATATTGATATATATAAAGCCTCTTTACCAATATGGAATCTATACCTTAAACAACCTGAAGTTAACACCCGTTAGATTCTTCATCGTTTTCTTCTTCTTGCCCCACTTTTCCAAATTTTTATTTTCATCTTCGCTTCTCAATTGTTTAAAGTTCCATTCATAATTCCCTTTACCTTAACGGTGTTGAAACTATCAAAAGAAAATAATTACCGCTACCGTGCCAGTATTTGTTTTATGAAACACAAATACCGACTGGAAACTGCACGGTATGAAATACTTTTCTCACTATGTAACACTGCAGCTACCTGAATTCACGGCTTGATTATATGATGTAAAATGTTATAGGCGGGGAAAAAACAAGGGGATTCACCTTGCACACATCTCTGCACATGCTGAGATCATGCCGGGCAACTTATCCAAACAAACACGAGAGAGTTTGTGTCGTACAGTGAAAAGTATTTATTCATTTATTTATTTATTTATTTATTTATTTATTTATTTATGTATTTATTTATTTATGCATTGATTGATTGATTGATTGATTGATTGATTGATTGATTGATTGATTGATTGATTTATTTATTTATTTATTTATTTATTTATTTATTTATTTATTTATTTATTTATTTATTTATGTATTTATTTATTTATGCATTGATTGATTGATTGATTGATTGATTGATTGATTGATTGATTTATTTATTTATTTATTTATTTATTTATTTATTTATTTATTTATTTATTTATTTATTTATTTACTTATTTATTTATTTATTTATTTATTTATTTATTTATTTATTTATTTATTTATTTATTTATTTATTTATTTATTTATTTATTTATTTATTTATTTATTTATTTATTTATTTATTTATTTTTGCATCAGTGTTTAGCTTAAAGATCCCTAAGTTTTGAAGCAGATTCAGAAATCCGTCTCCACGTCCCTAATTTACAACGAAATAAGCCAATCAAGTGCACGAGCACATGTCCTACGATTGACAACACTGGTCTGTGTTGGTCTGCTAAGTCCACTGAAAAGCAAACAGCAAAGGACCCTACGAACGATACTTTCACACCATTCATCACAGCTGAGAGTGTTGCTAAGTATCACTCACACATCAGTCACTTCAAAACTTTCAAAGCTGAGATTGAGGTCTTAGAAAGTAACAAACTTATTCTGGCCCATACCAGAAGATACAGTGTGCACTGGAAGCAATAAATCTCACCTGATATGATCTTGGCGGAGGGTTAATTACTGCAATATTTAGGATTCTTCTTTTCTTCAGGAACCACGATAGGTAAATTACAAATTGTCACTGACATCTCTTCGAGGAGGCCGCGATTTGCATGTGAGATTTGAAGGTGCTCAAATACGTCAGCCTCATGTCTGATTTCTGCACTGATGAATAGACATTTCCTGTTGTTAATATCTCAGGTCAGTTACTATGTCAATTCCAGTTTCTTTTGCTCTCATTTTGTTTGCTTCTTTGTCGAGTCCATTGGGTTGTATGATCTCTCCCAGATATTTTTTGTCCACTCTTCTAATATTCCCATAATGTGTGTTGATATGGTTATTATTACTTAATCTCCAAAGTGCTGTGAATCCTATTTTACCATAAAGTATATTAGGGTTGTAGTTTATACAAAATATACAATTTCTCTGATAAAATTCAATACATAAACAGCAAAATAGACATGAACAGAAAAGGAAAGATAAAAGTATGATATATACAATCCTTAATACTAGAGTACTAATATTTAAAATACCAGATCATAATATAAACAATACATATGTTAAACAGGTAATAAGTAGACAATATCAAATTACATATGTTTAAATACATAATCAATAAATTCTGAAAATTGAAAAGTGCAGCATTTTTTATAAAATATGAAATTTAGTGATTTTTCAAAATAGCAACTGCAAGTTAACAAATGCATCTTAAGTTCATAACGTGCTCTCTCAAAAGCAGGACAGTTGAACAGAATGTGTTCTACAGTTTGAATGTCTTCAGTGCAGAAGCACAGTGAGCCATTTTGTGTTGGAATTTTGAATCGCTCGAAGTAAGCATTGAATTTACTATGACCTGATAGCACTTGAGTTAAATGAAAGTTGCACACTATATATTTACATCCCAGCCTACTATATACATTTGGAAGAAACAAGTCTGTGGTTACTGAGCCATTTTTACTTGCTAACCACTTAGGTGCGCTTTTGCAGTTTGCAGTTTTCGAAGGAGACCTGCAGTCCTGTTTTCTCTGCTACCTCTTTTATTATTATTATTATTATTATTATTATTATTATTATTATTATTATTATTATTATTATTATTATTATTATTATTTCTTTATCAGTGTTGTTGACACAGTATACTCAAAGAACTAGTCTTACCTCGTTCTGACCTCTTAACCGCTTGTTCACCATGTGGAACGCACTTAAAATGCTGGAACACAACTATAATTTTCATTCTTCCTGTCAGACGGTATGATTAATGGTGCCGTATGGGAGAGTGAGGGTTGATTACACCGTATCCTTGATATGACTAGCTCGCCAGCAAGAACACTTCTAGAAACTGGAAACAGCGGGCGTGGAATCTGAGTAATCCATCCTAGTATTTTTACGGGTCCTAGTCATTACAAATGAGATATACTATACCATCTCCGTGAAAACTCTCTAATTTGTTATGCTGATTTGAACCACAAAATGTATTATATACATTATACATTAAGCCCAATCCCATAAATGTAATTATAAGTGTTAGAACTAGAAGAAAATAGTAGTTTAGAAAAGAAATTACGATTTTTATTTTTTATTTTACTCTTTCTTGTAAAGATTAAATCAGATTAGATGTGAAATACTGTTCCTTTCTCAATGTAAATATAATATTAGAATAGTTCAGATATTATGTTATTAGACTAGTTTAGATACGAAATTATGTTTTTTTATCCACTTGTTTCTTGTAAGGATTAGATATGTAATATTATTTATTTCTCAACGTAAATATAAAATTAAAATACTTCAGATATTAGGTTATTAGACTAGTTTAAATATGAAATTATGTTTTTATCTACTTGTTTCTTGTAAGGGTTAGATATGTACTATTATTTATTTCTCAACGTGAGTATAATATTAGAATAGTTTAGATATTAGGTTATTAGACTGATTGAAACATTTTGAAAAACACGTGTAAACATTTGCCACTGTAACTGGGATTAGGAATCCTGTAGTGCGCAGTAAATAAGTAAATAAATAAAGTCATGTCGCAGCAGTTCTAATTCCACGTTGAGTTACAAGTCTCATGATTTATGCGAGGTTCACAGGAATGCAGAAAGCCTCCGTGGCTTAGGTGGGCCGCGTGCCGGCCTCTCACCACTGGGTTCCGTGTTTTAAATCCCGGTCACTCCATGTGAGATTTGTGTTGGACAAAGCGGAGGCGGGACAGGTTTTCCTCCGGGTACCCCGATTTTTCATGTCATATTTCCAGCAACACTCTCCAATATAATTTCATTTCATCTGTCAGTCATTAATCACTGTCCCAGAGGAGTGCGACAGGCTTCGGTAGGCGGCACAGTTCCTATCCTCGCCACTAGATGGGGGCTTCATTCATTCCATTACTGACCCGGTCAAATGACTGGAAACAGGCTGTCGATTTTCATTTTCTCATAGAAATCCACTGAAATGCGGATAAATAGCAAGCGTCTGGCTTGATTGAATGGTCAGAATCGTGGCCTTCAGTCACGGGGTTCGATTCCCGACCGGGTTGGGAATTAGCCGCGACTGGTTAATTCATGTGGCTCGAGGACTGAGTGCATGTCTTAATACACTCTCTTTAAACGCACACTAACAATCGCAAAAGAAATACGCAAAAGTGAAATACATTCTTCGAAGTAAGGTTGGCGTCAGGAAGGGTACCTGGCAGTAAAATAGGGTAAAATCCACATGTACGATACATTTCACACCCGCGGCCCAGCAAGTTATAGGGAAAGTGGTGGACGAAGAAGAAGAGAAAATAGCAAGTGGCACTTCTAATGGAAACTTGGAGAAATTGTGACATCTTCAAATTATACGTACATAGGGGCTGCATGGCCGAGGTGGTAAAGGCGTGCTCGGTTTGCCCGGAAGGACGTAGGTTCGAATCCCCGTCAGGAAGTCGTAAAATTTAAGAAACGAGATTTCCACTTCCGGAGGTCCACATGGCCCTGAGGTTCATTCGGCCTACACCAAAAATGAGCACGAGGTTAATTCCTGGGAGCAAATGCGGCCGGGCGTAAAGCTAACCACTCAACCTCATCACGTGCCGAGGCTACGGATATTGGAAGCCTTTACCTTCCACCCCTCCAAGGGCCTTCATGGCCTGTATGGAGATGACTTTGCTTTTTTGGCTTTGCTTCAAATTATACATCGAGTCTTGTCAGACTTAGGAGTTCTATATGTGATGGGCTGCAGGGTAGCGTGTCTATCTCTTATATTATTTTTCTTAATCGATGCCTTTCATATCAGTTTTCTAATGTTGCACTACTGTACTAATTATTTATCTAAAGTTAAATTGTTTGTGCCAAAGAAAGGCATTTTAAATACACTACTATGTAAAATGCCATACAAATGTCGTCAATTGTTCTTTTCTTGTGAAGAAAACTATGTAGGGCCTACTGCATATGAATAAAAATTATTGAAAATGGACAACAAATATACGAGATGATGATTATTGATTGATTTTTAAGGGGTCCTAACATCTACGTTATCGACCCAACCATAGTAATTTATAAAAATATATTTTGAAGTAGTGGAGATAATTAGCATTTTTCACCATATTAAAGAAGAAAGTGTATTCTATAAAGGAAAAAGATGGAATTTTTAACTTGTAAAGTTGTACCTCTGCCTCAATTGTAACAAATTAGTTAAAATGTTTGCATCATGAAATGTACCAAAAATCAGGGTAAATGAGGAGTAATGTTGGAGAGCGTATTATGTCCACTAAATGAAATGTTACAAGGGAAACAAGAAACTGATTACGCCAAGTCAGGCAAGTAAAATGTTGTTCCTCTACGTCATGCATGAACCTAGCAAGCATGGAATATAAAATCGTTTCAGAATTGATTTTTTCGAAAATAGGAATAAAAAGACCACTTCGGACGGAACTTTATTGTAACTGAAGGAAACTAGTGTATTTACAGGAAATATTGTATATTATAGATAAAAATATTTGTTCCATGACACTTTTCATGTTTGCTGTTTCCCTGAAGTGAACACAGTCTGTCCAGTGTTGTTTGCCTAAATGGTGCCTAATTTGCAGGCGTCTCCGAAAACCGTAAAAGAAGTTAGAGGGACATATTATTATTATTCTAAATTGCAGAATACCCAAAATAAGAATACAATGAACTTTCGTTGTACCCAACGTAACAAAATATGCCCGTGGACATAACACGGTTTGCTCTGGCAATTTCGGTGGACGAAGTACGATTTGAAACGACAGTCACTTTTCAAGTCTCATTTACAGTACGGTACACTGAAAACACACGATTTGATAAGATCTGATGTCGCAGCATGAAAAGCACGCAAAAAAACTATATAAAAACACATCAAACTCAGTTGTGTTCATCTGTGGCCATAATACGGTTTGTAACAATACTCCTTAAATAGTAAAAGCGGGATCCTGTTCAATCAATCAATCAATCAATCAATCAATCAATCAATCAATCAATCAATCAATCAATCAATCAATCAATCAGTCATCATTGATCAGAATTTAGGGCTGTCGCTCAGTTGGCAGATTCCCTTTGAATTGCTTACAGTACCTAATCTTTTGTTAAATGGTTTCAAAGAAGTTGAAAATTTATCGAACATTTCCCTTAAACAGTTATTCCAATCCCTAATTCCTCTTATAAATGAATATTTGCCTCAACTTGTCCTGTTGAATTCCAGTTGTATCCGCACATTATGATCTTTCCAACCTTTAAAAGCTCCACTGTAACTGATTCGTCTACTCATATCATTCCACGCCATCTCCCCAGTAACAGCTCATAATATACCGCTTAGTCGAGCAGCTCGTCTTCTTACTTCCAAGTCTTCCCAGCCCAAAATTGTCAACATTTTCATAAAGCTAGTCTTTTGTAGGAAATCACACAGAACATATCGGGCTGTTTTCTTTGGATCTTTTCCAGTTCACAACACGTAATCCTGGCGAGGGTCCCAAATACTGGAACGATACTCCAATTGGAATATTACCAGATTCTTACACGCTCTCTCCTTTACATCCTTACTACAAAACCTAAATACCATCATAACTATATGAAGAGATCTATAACCTTTATTTACGATCTTGTTAATGTGATTATCCCAATGAAGATATTTCCTTATATTAACACGTAAGTACTTACAGCGATCCCTATGAGGTTTTTATCTTGCTAAAACTTACAACCTGACATTTTCATCCCGTTTACAATCATACCAGGGGCTGCCTGCCGAGGTGGTAAAGGCGTGCTTGGTTCGCCCGGAAGGACGTGGGTTCGAATCCCCGTCAGGAAGTCGTAAAGTTTAAGAAACGAGATTTTAACTTCCGGAGGTACACATGGCCCTGAGGTTCACTCAGCGTACACCAAAAATTAGTACCAGGTTAATTCCTGGGGCCAAAGGCGGTCGGGCGTAGAGCTAACCACTCTACCCCATCAAGTGCCGAGGTTGCGGATGGTGGAAGCCTTTACCTTCCACCCCTTCAAGGGCCTTCATGGCCTGTACGGAGATGACTTTGCTTTGCTTTTTGCTTTTGCTTTTACAATCATACCATTTTCTACTGTCCATCTCACATTGTTGAGATCATTTTGTAAGCGCCCACAATGTTGTAACTTATTTATTACTTTATACGGTGTAACATTTTGCCTGCTGTCATTTCTTGATAGATACAGTACTTTTGTATCCATCTCTTGGCACAGGCCACAGTAAAGTGCAGCTTCCACCGAAGTTCCAGTCAACATCCATGGCTGTGACAATATGGAAGTTGCTGGGGTATGGGTAGTGCTGAGTAATGACATTCAGAGCATGACTAGTGCATCTGAGTGTTATGAAAGGTGCTGCTCATAGGGTCAGTCGTGCTGCAATAGTACTTTCTGACCCAGTGAGGAAAGCAATGGCATACTACCCCACTCCTCATCTTGCCTAGTACGCCTCATTTTGGTGCTGCCATTGGTTTTTGGGGTTTCCTTATAACCGCATAACCTTTGGTGGTGCTATTTGAGGATCCAACCAGCCTCTGGACTGATGACCTAACAGACAGACAGACGGTATAACATAATCCGCAAAAAACCTCATCTGTGATTACAATTTTTTACTCATATCATTTATATACATTCTAATTAATTATATATATAATATAGCAAAGCAAAGTCACCTCCGTACAGGCCATGAAGGCCCTTGGAGGAGTGGAAGGTAAAAGCTTCCACCATTGTTAACCTCGGCACGTGATGGGGTAGAGTGGTTAGCTCTACGCTCGGCCGCCTTTGCCCCCAGGAATTAACCTGGTACTCATTTTTGGTGTAGGCTGAGTGAAGCTCAGGGCCATATGCACCTCCGGAAGTGGAAATCTCGTTTCTTAAATTTTACGACTTCCTGACGGGGATTCTAACCCACGTTCTTCCGGGCGAACTGAGCACGCCTTTACCGCCTCGACCAGGCAGCCCCTATATATAATATAAAAATATAAAATAATTATACAGTACAATTAAATATAAAAGAAACTATAAAGGTCCAATAATAGTGCCCTGTGGGACCCCACTCTTAATCATTACAGGATCAGATAATGCTTCACCTATTCTAATTTTCTGAGTTCTATTTTCTAGAAATTTAGCCACCCATTCAACCACTATTTTTTCTAGTCCAATAGCCCTCATGTTCATCAGCAGTCTCTCATGCTCTATCCTATCAAAAGCCTTGGATAGGCGGCTGAACGAGGACCCACTCTACCGAAGTCCGAACCTACTTTCACTCTTTATAAAAACTATAGCTGAAATGAGACATGCTTACAAGGGGTGTTGGTCTGTTTGTGCAGCTGCTGCACCCGATAAAGTGACCAATTAATTCATTAATCAGCACACTGTCTTCGGCTCTGCTGCTTAGCCACATATACGTTAAGCATATCTCCAAGTTAGAAGCGTGTGAATGCTGATGCTGTTACAACATAGTGTAACGGGCTAGAATGGGTGTTCTTATCACATGAGAATACCGTATGCTATCCAACATTACAGGACCTGTAATTACTCAGAACTTGAGTTTGTATAGCAATAATACTACCTACTACCTTGCAGTAGAATAATAGTAAGATCAGACCGAGTCCGGCCCCGCGGTGTAGGGGGCAACGCGTCCGCCTGTCACCCGGCGGCCCAGGGTTCGATTCCCGGCCGGGAACAGGGGTTTTTAATTGTAATAATTAATATCCCTGGCCTGAGGACTGGGTGTTTGTGACGTCCTTAATCTTCCTTTCCTCACACACAACATTCCACACTACCGCCATTCCACTTACACGCCGGTTCAAACAATATGGTGCCAGTAAGGGCAAAAGATCCACATGGGTCGACGCCCCGAACAAATAGCATTTTAAAAAATTAGACCGAGCGAGTTGGCTACGTGGTTTGGCTGTGAACTTGCTTTCGGGTGATAGTGGATTTGCACCGCACTGTCGGCAGCCCTGAAGATAGTTTTTTTGTAGTTTCCCCATTTTCACACTAGGCAAATGCCGGAGCTGTACCTTAATTAAGGCCATGATCACTGCCCTATCACATCGTCGCAATAAGACCCCTCTGTGTCGGTGCAACGTAAAACAAACAGCAAAAAGAGAAAAAAAGACTAGATTATCTTTTCATGGGTTTTTTGCGTCTTCGAGGGGCTCTGCTCCTCCCCATCGTCCACCAAGTTAACACCCAGTCTCGTACAAACGGCAGATGCTACCCACCCTCATCGGAGAGTCTACCTTACAAGAGCTGCACCAGTAGCAATAGCCACGTGACATTATTATTACTCTGAAATGCGCCAATTCGCAGCGAGAATCCAAACCAATCTCTGTGAAGTTATTTCACTTATAAAGTCAAATAAAACTACTCATAGACCAAGACTAACAGCACAACTTTTATCCTCAATCCTGCAAGTGGCATAATCACAAAATTAAGTGGCTGATATTGAAACTCTGTTTTTTAAATAAAAGTATCAAATCTCAAGTAAACGGTAACAATAAGTGTTTACTGTGTCCTCCACACAATTCCTATTTATATAAAATGTGTAGTTTGCTGTAGACACTAAGTGAAAATTATAATAATGATAATTACGAGTCTCTAATGTTTTATTCCATTTTTTTGTGATTTTTGTCCAGATAATAGACTACAGTACATTGTATATTTAATATTAACGTACTGTAAAATAAATACGGAAAACCCTAATATTTAGTCTTCTCATTTTGCTGTGCGTCCCTTGTTGCCAAATTTACCCGTCGAATTGGCCCTGTTCACATGATAAGTTTGCCATATCTGCTCTACAGCATGCAGCCTCAAATGAAAGTAAGGTCAGCACATTCCATGCTAATAAATGGGCATTGAGACACAGTTGTTTATTAGAAGCAGCAACAGCGGGCACATGTAACGGGAATGCGGTGTCGGCTTGCGTATTGTAATATGAGAGATTGCGATGGAATTCTAAAATACTCGTGACCTGTCGCAGCAATCGCTACGAACAAATTCAAAAAATGAAACTGATAATAAAAGAAGCGAGGGAAAATTAACATGCCTCAATTACCTGAGCTTCGGATACCACAGGAAGAACTTGGTAAACATCTCCCTCAAATACAACAATTTTATCAACCATTTCTTTTCACACCTCATAATGTCCTTTAGTAGGCGATCAATGCAATTCACTAGTAATACAGGAAGAAGCTTTATCAATTATAATAATGGCTGGTTTTCACCAAACGTCTGCTTCTGAGCTGTTCCATTTAATACATGAAGAGATGGGCACTATCGACTGATAACTATCGAACTAGTCGATAGTTTAAACTATCGTAACAGTCGACTACTTTAAAAAACAAGTCGACTGAATTCAGTCGCAGTCCCTGTCACGGATCTCTCCACGTTACACTGTCCAGTCAGCACAAAACAAGTCGACTGAATTCAGTCGCATTCCCGTCACGGATCTCTCCACGTTTCACTGTCCAGTCAGCACATAACAAGTCGACTGAATTCAGTCGCATTCCCGTCACAGCGACGCAGAAGCGAATGGAACTATCGGTTTATGGTCACTTCCGGTATGTAATATATATGTTAACTTTATATGTACCTACTTAATATGGCGATTTTCTCTTGTCGTTTATGAGCTCTTTTATTTCGTTGCATATTTGTTTATATTAATTACGTTATTCATAAATAAGGCATAATAATAATAATAATAATAATAATAATAATAATAATAATAATAATAATAATAATAATCTAGAAAATATACCGGTAGTAGTAGCGTAGTAGTGTGTTTGGCTATCTTGATTGTGTACTACAGCAACAAGTTTATTTTATTATTGTTAGCATTGTTCGGGAATAGAGCCTCATTGTCGTCTCTCTACGTTTCACTGTCCATTTAGCACCAAGAAAGGCCGATTCGTATGATGTTGGTTCGCATTAAGGGCACCTCTCTATTTATTAGCCCCGTGTGCGAACGAGTGCGTAAATCGGATTTTAACCTGCGCAACTGTGAATTCCTCGATAGTGTGATTATATAAGTCCGGGATTGGGGTATGCACCCAAGGTACAGTACCATTGTGTCATTTGCCAGGAATGAATGTAGAAAACCCCCATGGAAAACTACATTAAGGATAGATATCCGCTGTCAGTGAATGGAATACGAACCTGGGATATCCAGGTGGTGCAGCTTCTTATTTCTAATGAGAAGCGGAGTGGACTCCTCGGCTGCGAACGTGGGTCCCTCTGAATAAATTTGTAAATCACTCAATATAAAATTAATTTTGTTCTAATGGGTGTCTATACAAGTCATTTCTAATTATTGGTAAATTGCGTTAAAATGAGTCGAATTCGTAAAAGTACGACTCCCCACTGCTGATTTGGAGAGTTTCGACTGGAAACATTCGAATGCTTTTCATGGACTGACTACTTGCGTTATATGAATACTTTCATTCGACTGTTCAGTCTTCTCGACAGGGAGTAATGAATACTTTTGTTCGACTGAAAACATTCGACTATTCAGTCGATAGTTTGAAGGGACTATCGCCCGACTAGTCGATTGTGGTTTTCAGTCGATAGTGCCCATCTTTACGGAAACTAAACTTCCTGTACGATGTTAGGCCCCTTAAAACAACAAGCTAAACTTCCTGTTACTGGAACAGGCAAACCAAAAGTTTTGTGAACTGTCTTGCCATCTGGTAATAACAAAGCTGTAATTCCTATCCGTGCAGCAGCGATTGCAATCTCGCTTCTGCTTCTAATCATGTACACTAAACTTGAATAAACAAAATATGTTTTCCCACAGCTTCCTGGAGCTTCTAAAAAAAATTCTGACTTAATTTAACAAAGTTATCTATCGGACTAACATAGAAAGATCTGCATAGGCAACTATGACTATTTTACGCAAATAAATAACATTTTTTCTAGTAATCCTGAGATGGAGATTTTTCTTTTTATGTATAACACTTAGGCGTTAGTATTACAGTTTTCTCACAATATTGCGTTACACGTTTAAATTAGATAGATAGATATATAGATACAATATATAGGAAGATAGATATTAGTATCTATTAGTTTCATGTACTCCTATATTCAGATTATTATTTCCCCTTTATGTTAGGAACAGGGGCTGCCTGGCCGAGGCGGTAAAGGCGTGCTCGATTCGCCCGGAAGGATGTGGGTTCGAATCCCCGTCAGGAAGTCGTAAAATTTAAGAAATGACGTTTCCATTTCCGGAGGTACGAATGGCCCTGAGGTCCACTCAGCCTACACCAAAGGGGGAAAAGGCGGCCGGGCGTAGAGCTAACCACTCTACCCCGTCCAGTACCGAGGTTACGCATAGTGGAAGCCTTTACCTTCCACCCCTCCCAGGGACTTCATGGCCTGTACGGAGAAGACTTTGCCTCTTTTTATGTTAGGAACAAAATATAAGTTAATTAAGACCACGGTCGCTGCTTTCCCACTACTAGCTCTTTCCCATCGTCGCCATAAGACCTATCTGTGTCGGTGCAAAAGTAAATCAAATTGTAAAAAAATCTGGGTTATCAGGTGATTACGGGCACGAGAAACTGGTGTTCAAAGAGTTTGAGATTTCCTATCTTTTACGATTATTATTATTATTATTATTATTATTATTATTATTATTATTATTATTATTATTATTATTATTATTATATGGCTTGACAAGTACATCTATAGTAAGTGAATATAAACAACAAGTATAAAATTGAACAGCAGATGTACACGTAAGATTAATGTCCAAATTTAACAACCACGCTGTGAGGAATCTCTAATCCATCTCCGAAAATCCCACAATGTGCCCCATCGTTCCTCTACACCACAGCTGCAGGAGAAACTATTTTTGAGCGCCCACTTTATTTTATTATAAAATCACATGTGTCATGGCGTGTTCTCGTTCGGTTTAGTGTAGTAAGAAAGACTTGAAGCCGCCAACTTTGCCGACAGTATCCTTGATAAGGTGAGCATTATGAGGTGGAGGTTCTTTCCTACATTCTCTCCCCTTGGTGTTTACTTGATGATGAATCCATGGCAGTTTACGTGATTTTAATCGCATCTCTGTTGGATCTTGTAAAAATCTGTACAAGAGTGAGTTTTACTGAAATTTGTTTAAAATATTGTATCATAACTCAGAAACTGACTCATAGTTCGATTTTAAAACTATTCTATCAACACGAAAATACTTGAGTTGATGTAAAGTAGATTGTGTTATGTTGTTCGACATTGAATGTTTCTAGTTCTTTAGTGAATTTCCTTCAGCAACGACTTTAATGCCTTTCAGCGCCATAGCACATAATGCCAGTCATGCTACGTCTTGGCTTAAAGGGTGATTGTGTTAATGAAACCATGACCGACTCCCACCTTAGCATGATTCATTTTGTTTTGTTCCAGTTATTCTGACATTTCTTCTGTTCTCCTCCAAACCCCAACTTGACAATGATACAAGAAGAGTACCGGTACCTGAAGACAGTAAGTGCGGGGTACTATGGCGTGTCGTGGTTCTAAATGAAGGAATACCCATAGTGGTGAAAGTTAAAGAGATGACGTATGTACTATGTAGTAACTATTAAGCAAAGCTAATTTAACGTCAATGAATGTACTTTAATTCAGTCCTATCATTGTATTTGTACAACTCCAGGATAGGATCTTGTTCTTGTGTTCATCACTTTCTTTCCCTCAGCAACAAGCAGGAGCATATTTTTCTTGTACCAACGCAACGCATTCACTGTAGTCTTACGACAGTGGTGGCCAAGACTTGCACACCTCACGCGACCTCTGGCCGGCGTTGCGGATATCCCCCACTTCTTCTTCTTCTTCTTCATTTCTTCATGGGGCCTCTAAATATTAGTTCCTAATTAGCGTCGACCTCTAAGATCTTTTGCTACCACGTTTTTCCTCCATATACCTACATATACCTGCTCCCTTCACAAAGCTGCAGGTTGTTCTTATTGGCTCCTCTTGGATTTTTTTTCTCTCTCCCCACCTGGTAGTCCTAGAGTGAAGAATCTGATTCTACCCAGCGCATCACATTCGAAAAGTATGTGTTCAGCTGATTCCTCTGCTCCATTTCATTTCCTACATATGTTGCCTCTTATTACTCCAACTCTTTGTAGGTGTTTTTTTTTTCTTTTCTTTTCAGATGGCAGTGTCCTGTCAACAGTCCAACTACCCATCTTATATTTTCTCTACTGAGTTTCAACAGTCCTTTAGTATGCTTCTTGTTAGGTTCTTTTAACAGTTCCTTTGCAAGCCTGCATCCTGGAGTGTATTTCCAGTTTTCCATTTGTTTCTTTTGTTTTCCTATGCAGTATTGGGCTTGTCCATAGAAAATACCGCATACCGGTTCTGGGCCTACAAAATATGTTTCTGCCCCTTTCCTGGCCAGTTTATCTGCCTTTTCATTCCCTTCTATACCTGCATGCCCTGGTAACCATATTATTTTGACGATGTTGTACTTTGAGAGCTTCAGGAGAAGTGAGTGGCAATACCAGACAATTCTGAATATTATCCGGACTGCCTCTAGTGCCTTAATGGCCGCTTGGCTGCCCGTAAAAATGAAAATGTTCTTATTGCTATAGTTCACTTACAGATTTTCTTCAAGACATGTTGTGATAGCTATCATTTCAGCTTGAAAGACTGTAGTGTGTCTGCCCAGGCTCATCTGGATTGATCTCTCAGGTCTTCCCCTATTGATCCCTTCTCCTGTGCCATCCACAGTCTTTCAGCCATTAGTCTACCACACTATATCTTCTTTTTCAGTATTCCATTTGTTGATATCCCAGTCTTGTTTTATTATCTGGGTCTCAAACAGTTTTTCAAAGTTGTACTTTGGTATCATATGATCAGAAAGGCATGTGTAGAACTTCCTCTGTTATTACTCTGTTAATTTTACACTGTCCTAGACTGGGTCTTTGTGCATTCCAGCACTCTGATTGTACCAATCTATATGAACTCATTCTAGCCTGTCCTTTTATGAAATTGCATAGTGATGGGAGGTCTAGTAAAGTGTTCAAGGCTTCTGTAGGCGTAGTTATCATAGTCCCAGTTATGGCTATGCATGCCATTCTCTGTAGGCTATCCAATCTACTGCCGACTTCTCCTTGACTTACTTTCTGCCACCAGATGATTGCAGCATAGGCCATCAACGGCCTAATGATCATTGTGTATATCCACATTACCACTGGTGGTCTTAGGACCCATGACTTCCCAACGGATCTTTTACATGCATACAACAAGTTCTTGGCCCGGGTTATGTTCCTTTCTATATATGGATTCCAGGTTAGATTTTAATCTAACACTACACCTAGGTGTAGTACCTGTTCTTCCATATATATGTCTTGCCCAAAGAGCTTCACTGATCTCTTTCCTTCTAATTTTCTCTTTCTTGTAAAAGGGACCAGAGTTATCTTGTTTGAGTTGACTGATAGTTGTTCTTCCCGACACCAATTCTCTGAGTGATCTTTGCATGAGGTCCTGGCTAACACTCATCACCTTACCTCGTACCACAATCACTAAGTAATTTGTGCATCCTTGTGTATAGAAACCCTATTCGTTGAGCATAGCTACGATTTTGTTCACCACGAGGTTCCATTGCAGAGGCGAAAGAACTCCTCCCTGAGCACAGGGTGGCGCTAACCGTCAGCGTTTCTTCAAACAGGGTTGCTTTTATCTTCCTTCTGTCTAACATGGATTTAATCCATTTGACGACGGTTTTAGTCACCTTGCTCTTTCCCAATGCTTTGATCAAAGAGTCATAGGTTGTTTTGCTGAAGGCTCCTTCTATATCTAGAAATGCCGCCAGTGCAATTTCTTTATATTCTAGGCTTTCCTCTAGTTTACAAACCAACTAGTGGAGTGCTACTTCAGTGGATCTGCCAGGTATATATGCAAACTGATTTTCATGTGACGTTGAGTTCAATTGCACCGTTCTTCTGATATATTTATCCAGAATTTTCTCCGTTGTTTTCAGCATGAAGGAGGTTAAACTTAATGGTATGAATGCTTTGGCTTGGGCATAATTTGCCCTTCCAGGCTTAGGTATGAATACTGCTTTAGCTTCAGACCATGATTTCGGCACGTACCCTAAAGCTAAACTAGCTCTGAAGAGGTCCGTCAGGGTACTGACGAGTGTCTCTCGTCCTTCCTGTAGGAGTATCGGAAGTATCTCGTCTGGCCCCGGACCCTTTATAGGGTGAAACATGTCGATTGACCATTTTACATGGTTGTGTGTTATTATTCTGTTGGCACAGTTCCAGTCTGCTCTTCGAGCTCCGGTCTTTGTTCCAATCGTTTCTTCTTCTGTTATCTCCTCAGCCTCAGGAAAGTGACACGCCATTAGCATCTCCAGCGTGTCCTTCCCCGCCTGAGTAAACGACCCATCTGGTTTCTCCAGTACCCCCACCTGATTTATATGGGTTGCTTTAAGAACCTTCTGGAGCCTTGCTGTTTCAGTGTGTGATTACACTTTCACACAGAACAGTCTCCAACATTTTATTTTTGCTTTCCGTATCTCTAGGTTATACTCAGTGAGTTTCCTATGATATACGTCCCACATACCATTTCTAGGTGATATTCTATACAACATCCTAACCTCTTTTTTCATTTTGGCTGGTTTGTTGTTCCACCGCCTTATATTTTTGGTGTTTTTATTTTCTTTGAGAGGACAGTTGTCATGGAATGAGTCTATAATGGCCTCTTCTAATAGTTCCACTGCCTCATCCAATTCTTTCTGTCCTCTCACGTTAGTTGGAAGTTTTTGTACAGCCTTCCCTAGAACTTCTCTGTATCTATCCCAGTTAGTTCTTCCTGGGTCTCTGTACATCTCAATCCCACATTGTCTCGCATCTATTGCAAATTGTATGTGCTGGTGGTCTGCCAATGATGGTTCCTCCAGCACCTTCCAGTCTTTAATAAAGTTTGCAATATGCGTAGTGCTTAGTGTAATGTCTATTACCTCCCTACGATATTTATTAATATATGTAGGCTTGTTTCCTAGGTTTAGTATCGTCAACTCAGTTCCTCTTGCCTTGCAGTTCGTGCTGCCCCATGCCGTGTGGTGTGAATTTGCATCTGCTCCAAGGACTAGGTGTTCGCCTTTCCTCTTTGCGTTGCGAATTAGGTTCTCAACTTCTTCTGATGGGAGCAGATTAGCTGAGTCATATGGGAGGTATGCAGAGCCTATGGTTATTTCTCTGGGACCTTCCCTAATTCTCAAGTTTTAATTGGTCGCCACTAGGTCCTTTGAACAATGTTCCTGCAACAGAAGGCATTTTAGTTATCTGCTCACAAGTAAACATGTTCTAGGCATATTCGATATAGTATCGTACATTAGATTACCTCCAGATTTTGCCAGTCATGCTACTCTGCCCTTAACTACCCATGGCTCTTATATAAGAGCCACATCGATAGCCTCGGACTTGCCCTTCCTGACTAAATTGGCCACAGCTGATTTTTTATGTTGTAGGTTGGCCTGTAGAACTTTCAGTACCATCCTTGCCAACGCTAGGGTTTGTTTTCCCCGTAATTACTTGAAATTTGATCTGCCCAAGTCCAAGCTTGGCCTTAAGGCATCTGTTCTTGAGCACTTCAAAATCTCTTTCATTAAGTGCCAAAACAATTGTCCTTCCTGTGTCATCAATAGTTGTTGCATTCAGCACTCTCCACTCTTTCGTCGGAAGTTTGGTGTTATGCTGATGTATCCTGACAAGCACCTCCTCAACCTTCATCTTGTCAAATGGAGGAGGAAACTTGGTGATTACCTTTGTAGTATTCAGCACCTTTTTGGCTTCTGCCACCTCCAAATTCTCCCCTTTCCAAGGGTTGCAATTGGCCACTGTCTGTTTCAGCCAGCTTTTAGTTTCTGGGCTTGCACAGATCAGTACCATTGCTCCATTTTCCAGCCTTGGAGACTCGAGGAAGCCTGGAAGGCATCCTTCCGACAGCGGTTTCATTTGCGCTATCAGAGCAGATGAAAGTTCCTTCACGCCTTCCTCCTTTAGTTTCCCGTCTGGAAAGATTTTATGTATTATTGCTACCTTGATTGAAGTTAGTCCTTCCGAAAAGAACATGACCATCTCTTCTTTCTGTTTCTTGGCGGGCGGTTTTGTAACCGAATTTGATAGCGTACTATACCCCGAACTTGGCTTTGGGCGTTGTCAGAGGGATAGTCTCTCGCCGATCCCTGTTCATTGGCTTCTTCTCCGTCCAAGTTCTAGCCGCTATTTTGGCTTCCTTCCTCGCTCTCTTCCTTTCCTTGTAACATGCACTGATGCGAGGTGGTCTGTCGATATGAAATCTGTCGATTTTCGATGCAGAAATCTTCAGTTCTGTCTCTGCGGACGTTCCTGGTTTGCTTGTGGTAGCAGTCTGCTCTACTGGAGCTTCTGTTGCCATTTCTTGTTTTGAATCGGCGACAGCCTGTCCAATTAGGACTTCTGTCCCCATTTTTTCATCTTGGGCTTGCTCCTGGATCTGCTCTACTGGAGCTTCATGGCTTCTCTTGATGTAGAAATTTTTGAAATTGGTTCTTTATAAGCATCCATATTTCAATCAATCATAGGGTTTTTGCCCCTTCTAGGGTCCTGAGCGTCGTTCTCACCATCCGTTGTGAGGCATACAACCAAACATTGTCCTCTCGCAACTCAGGCTCTCCGTAGCAGAGACCGCACCCCTCAGTCGTCCATCCAGCTGTTCGCCCCTGGCCCGAACCTAGCCAGGTTTATTCGCCCTTCAGTAGGCCTTCTCACGTGATCTGCACTTGGCATAATCATGACTGAGTTCACAGCCATGACTTCCCCCCCCCCCCCCCAAGGTTGGGATCGCACCTTTCCCAACCCGCGGCTCGTCCAAGCTACGTAGAGCAAAGTGATGTGTTGGTTCCAGCAACCCGCAGAGAGCCTTCACCTCAATCACCACCCCCACCTCACCTGAACCACCGTATCACCCATGTGGAGGAACCATGGATGCCTCTCTAGCATGTGTGGGCGAGGCCTCCACTTCCAAGCCGTGAGTTGGGCTAATAACAATCACAATGCCTCAAGACGTTTTCTGGCAATACCTGTTTTTGGTCCGCGAGAGGGACCCCCAGACAAGTCCAGAGAGCCCCTATATCCGCCACCTGGGACCCCCACGGGATATCCCCACTACCGAGGTATTCGTTGAAAATACGTGAAATGTACGGATGTACGCTGCCAATCGCGACAGGCAGGGGTAAGCAGAAGGAGTTTTTGTGGTGAAATAGGTCTGATTAAGCAAAATCGGCGCTCTCAGCCTTCTGGAACGTTCGGTCTCGAGAAACACTGTCCATCAACGAGTAGCGGTTTTTTAAGAACAGGGGCATCGTATCGCAACGGAACAGTGCACTTGGAGAAAACATAGGGATGTCCTGAGGAGAAATGGCCAACTAAGTTACCAGCAGGCTCCTCAACATATGTTTGTCACCATTGTGGTAGAGTGTGTAACTAACTGATTGGACTGATCAGTCATCTGAAGACACATCAATACGAAGACTAGAAAGACTATCATACTCGCTCGCGAGTTATTGCCGAGATGATGATGATGATGATGATGATGATGATGATGATGATGATGATGAATAAGATAATTACGGTTTGTACTATGTCTCTGAGGTGGAATGTACGTTATTTTGGACTACACAATGCGCTTTTTGTTAATAAGTGTTCGAGGTATTGTCAACCAAACAGAGTTTCATAGGTTAAGTCCGTTGACGCGCACATTGCCAGGTCTTGGTCAGTTTTATAACAGAAAGAAAAACTCTCACAAACATAAATGGAGCCGAAAATGGAAATACTTGCCTGTGTAATTCAGGATGTTGTTGTTGAGGAAGTATTTTGTAAAAATCGCGCACATTTCGGGATTGTAGAAATATATCCTTGAGTCGAGTGTTGCACTACACATGTGCCAGCTCAAGCTGGAAATTAAGGGGAACATTACCAGCCAAAAGCGAGAGAATTCTGATAAGTAAATCGACGTCAGTCTTGATCGGCTTGAGGTCCTGAAATTTCTTCAAAAGCAGGTCGGTTGACAGGCTGGCAAGGCGACTGTGCTGTTGTCACGCGGCAAATTTGATAACCTTTCCGTCCTCCTCTCCCTTCAATCAATGACTACTGATCTGCATTTAGGGCAGTCGCCCAGGTGGCAGATTCCCTATATTTTGTTTCGACACCTATTCACCGCAGTGCTTAATGTGCGAGCTAGGAGCACGGCTGGAGCGCCGTTTGAACAGGCCTGCCTCGAAAGCCTACAGTATGCCTTACGAATTACAAATGTCTTTATTCCAGCAATGATCAGATATCCAAAAAAGATATCGTCAGTGACCAGTGGAAAGACTTTCCGGGCACTCTATATGGCCCACAAAACACAGCAACAATGTCCGCATCACCCTTGGTTATAATGTAACATGTCATTAACGCAGCATTTTTATCTCCCTATTCAGGATCTCTAACGGTATCATAGTGCATTGCGGAGGAAACTAGTACCACTCTTCCTTCTTTTGGGACATTTGATGTAAGTGTGATGGAATTTGTGAAGCAGAATAATGATGAAAACTGGCCGTGATCTTTGGGAGAAACAAATTTAGGTAGTATTTCAGATTTCAATTGAAAATCTACAAGACCTCAAGCATAGGTATTCTAAAAATACTCTAACGTAAGCCTAGTTGCAGGAGCTAGCGCAAACTACTTCAACTACTTCATTCAAAACTGTGTTCAACCGCTTCCTTTCTTGAAGATCTGACGATAGATTAATAACTGCAACTCACTGCGCGAGATATTCCATGGACACGTCTAAAGATATCTCTTTCAAAAACAGCTCTTCGAGTGATTTTCTTGTACAGCTGAGAATTGAGAATTGTAGGGCGTTCGCTGGTAGAAACAACCCACTCGCGAGAGCAAGAAGCGAGAACTTCCGCCAAGCGAAAGGCCAGTCTTCCAGAAGCTTCGGCCTTTACTGTTACAAAATTTGGCAATGATTGCGCCTCATAACCATAACTAAATGAAAATGAAAGGGTAAGTAGCATAAACGTTATGTAATCTATTAGCTTATCTTATAAAAGATGTAGAAAGTGTCGTTCGTCCTCCCTGTGTATGGTCCACGTAACGCAGCAACAGTGAGCGCATCACCCTTAGTAGTATTGTAATATATCATTCTCACAGCATTTTTCTTATCTTCCAATTAGGATCTATACCATTATAACACGATATTTCTTAAACGAACTTCAAGACTCACACTAGATTTTCCCCTTTCCCACTGGACATTATGCATTGGTGGATTTGTTCTCAAGTTCTTCCAATGTGTAAGGGTTTCCTTAAGATTTCTTCGAATATATAATATGTTCATTCAATCCTCAACGTTAGCCTATTCGATTGATTCCGTAATGTGAAAATGTTTCAACAAGTACAATGTGCGCATCCTGGTATCATAAATTTTGGAGTACATATCAGAGGGTTAAGAAAATAATTAGAGGCTACTTCACTCCCTCTGGTGAAAATGTAAAGCTTTTTCCAAACTACATGTATTTATTCTTTAACTTCACAATAACAGAGACAGGCTTTCAGTAACTCTGAAATAGGAAAGGATTAGAGATACAGCAACCGTGGCCTTTCATTGCGTTACAGCTCCTGCACCTGCCTGGTGTGAATCCAGCCACAGGCCTGCCAACAGTGGGCTTAAAGCAAATACAGTAGAGACAATACGCGACACTCTGCGAGATATCGAGGGACAGAGATTAGAGCTCTGTCTAGCGGAGTGACCTGAGAGTTACTGATTCTGTCATAAGAGCACGTGTATTTGTTTGTGAAGTTTTTGGGGTTATTTGTGCGTTTGCATTAAGTTGACATAAGTAAATAGTAGCGTGCGTCATTCCTTTATATCTCCTGTCAATATGAGTGGAAAGATATGTGCTACGTTTGGTTGCAACAACTATGAAGTGCAGAAGGATTCGCGGTCTTTCTTCCGTTTCCCTCGTTACAAGAAAATGTAAGTAAATACTGTGTTTGCATATATATTCTTCCAGTTACAAATATATTTTTATAGAAGGCCTACTTCCTAAACTTCTGACCTGCGCGACCCATATTTTAACTGCCTTAAAATATAATAAGCTTATTTTATTGTATTAGTGCAGCAGTTAACCTTCAATACTGATGTGTTGTAGGTGTGATCTGTGGGTTTTGATTTAATTCAGAATAATGCATATGCATATGTGTGTATGGCTGGTTGTGTTCCAAGTTACCCCATTTGGAATGTCGTAATGCGTTGTCAAGCACTGAAGAAAATATGGGTGATTTAAGAAATGTGACGATGATGCAAATTTGCTTCACCCTAATGTAATGGCAAGTATTGCTTATTGGGAAATTTTGAATGTTTTTGTGGCTAAATTTATAGATTTTCTTTCTGTTAGTAGGCTTCAAGTTAAAAGGAAAATTGTCCAGCCCTTAAATGTAAATTCATTGAATCATGTGTGTAAAGAATGTGCCGATATTTTTATTGACAAGTATGCTAATGTGATATACAATGCTTTTAAATGAAAAAAAGACAAATCTAGCCGTGAAAGTTCATGCAGGTATGCTAAAGCTAAAAAAGTAATGCATAAATGAAAGATCAAGCCCTTACACAGCAGTTCATTTCACATCTTGATTATATGTCTAATTTCAGTCTTTACATAATTACCTGTTAAATAATTCTTCATTCGTGTATCCAGAATTGCTTTAGCAACTTTGAAGTTAATATTTTAGCAACACTTTCTTTCTAGACGTAATTTATTTATCCATTTCCGTATATTCATTTCCATTGATATTTGAATTTAGCGCGAATTTTCAGGTCACGCCACTAGGAGCGCCACTTGCGAATTGTCTCCCATTTTAACGAGGCTAAATCCGGAAGTGTCGCGTATTGTCTCTACTGTATTTGCTTAAAGTCTACTATTTCCCGAATACCAGCTTAAAGCTACACGATTTGTACCTTGAAGCCAACTCGCCTGGTGAATTCTTAGTCTAGAAAATGATTTGAAATTATTCGGGTAATCGCACGGTACAGGTATCGATATGAGAAGTGACTAGTGTGGAGGAATATAGTGATAACTTACTGCTTAAATAATAAGAATGTGCTAAAAATGCACCTATATAACTCGTACTCACCATTGGTAATACACTGACTGACAGTGACAATGCAACACCAAGGAGGAGTGGTTCGAAAGGGATGAAAGTTGGGGAAAAAACAGAGACGGCACGGATGAATAATTGATGTTTATTTCAAACCGATATGCAGGTTACACAAAGCGCACGGCATCGACTCAGTAGGATGTAGGACCACCGCGAGCGGCGATGCACACAGAAACACGTCGAGGTACAGAGTCAATAAGAGTGCGGATGGTGTCCTGAGGGATGGTTCTCCATTCTCTGTCAACCATTTGCCACAGTTGGTCGTCCGTACGAAGCTGGGGCAGAGTTTGCAAACGGCGTCCAATGAGATCCCACACGTGTTCGATTGGTGAGAGATCCGGAGAGTACGCTGGCCACGGAAGCATCTGTACACCTCGTAGAGCCTGTTGGGAGATGCGAGCAGTGTGTGGGCGGGCATTATCCTGCTGAAACAGAGCATTGGGCAGCCCCTGAAGGTACGGGAGTGCCACCGGCCGCAGCACATGCTGCACGTAGCGGTGGGCATTTAACGTGCCTTGAATACGCACTAGAGGTGACGTGGAATCATACGCAATAGCGCCCCAAACCATGATGCCGCGTTGTCTAGCGGTAGGGCGCTCCACAGTTACTGCCGGATTTGACCTTTCTCCACGCCGACGCCACACTCGTCTGCGGTGACTATCACTGACAGAACAGAAGCGTGACTCATCGGAGAACACGACGTTCCGCCATTCCCTCATTCAAGTCGCTCTAGCCCGGCACCATGCCAGGCGTGCACGTCTATGCTGTGGAGTCAATGGTAGTCTTCTGAGCGGACGCCGGGAGTGCAGGCCTCCTTCAACCAATCGACGGGAAATTGTTCTGGTCGATATTGGAACAGCCAGGGTGTCTTGCACATGCTGAAGAATGGCGGTTGACGTGGCGTGCGGGGCTGCCACCGCTTGGCGGCGGATGCGCCGATCCTCGCGTGCTGACGTCACTCGGGCTGCGCCTGGACCCCTCGCACGTGCCACATGTCCCTGCGCCAACCATCTTCGCCACAGGCGCTGCACCGTGGACACAGCCCTATGGGTATCGGCTGCGATTTGACGAAGCGACCAACCTGCCCTTCTCAGCCCGATCACCATACCCCTCGTAAAGTCGTCTGTCTGCTGGAAATGCCTCCGTTGACGGCGGCCTGGCATTCTTAGCTATACACGTGTCCTGTGGCACACGACAACACGTTCTACAATGACTGTCGGCTGAGAAATCACGGTACGAAGTGGGCCATTCGCCAACGCCGTGTCCCATTTATCGTTCGCTACGTGTGCAGCACAGCGGCGCATTTCACATCATGAGCATACCTCAGTGACGTCAGTCTACCCTGCAATTGGCATAAAGTTCTGACCACTCCTTCTTGGTGTTGCATTTGCTCTGTCAGTCAGTGTATAATTATCTACTTTGCCCTGAAGTTGAAATGAATGAGTAAATAATTAAAATAATTAACTTCTATGTCCATAATTTGGGCGCCAGAGTTCACTAAAATGGATCCTTCAAATTTACGTACATGGAGCTTCATAATTTTCTCTTCTCTCTTAGGACGTGTAGGCTACACGAGGCTGTATACTGGTACATCCACTACGGGCCTTAACACTCTGAAAACGATTAAACGGCTGTAAACTGCACCAAGGTTTTTCAATAACTTCTCGACACTCATTTTAAAATAAACTGTCTTTATTCTGATATAACTATAATCCGTCCATGAGCACTTCATCGACACACAATAAATATTAAATATAAACGCATCCAACAAACATTAACAAATGCTGGAAGATTCTCCTTGTACATATCAAAATGGTCCTGTAATAAAGCCGTTTGGGAACTACAGAGAGTAATTGAACCATTGTAGTAAGTCAGACAACATAAAATCACTTGCCATGTCCAACCTTCACTGGTTTGTGTATAAATACTAAGTTTCAGAATTTCACCATCGACACATGGTATCCTGAGATGAATGAATTAACTTTAATACTGTGCCTTTTTATATTCACTGATTCTATCACTTGATTTAATTATATTCTCGCTGAGCAAACCACGCTGCTTATCTATGCCTTGGAACGGGGCCATAAATTATTAAACATTTTTACCCTTAACCACAAAGTTATTGTTATTCATAGTAACACCACCTCGCAAAGCCCATTTGAATTCACCCGCGAAGCAATCTGGTTGGTTAACTTCAGCAGCTGATAAAATAGCAACGGCGCGAGACATCGAATTATTTCTTTCAAATTATTTATCATTCTTACGCTTATATGCCTGCTTCACGTTTCCGACCACCCCCTCTAGAGGCGTCTATACCACACTTTGCTTTTCGAAATCGGACTGATTGTTCCGAAGTTATAACGAGGCGACTGACACTTTTTTTCAGGCGAGTTTTATCAACCCTTCCTAAGCTACACCACATATTCAAATTAAATAAACATTGTTCGACAGGTGAACAATCAGTGTATCCAACATGACCCTGAGTTGGAGCGGGTGATGTCATCTAACGATACGCAGGAGGAAATTAAATGGCGCATGGCATTTAGTACTGGGAGTGTCCGAGAACATGTTCGGCTCGCCAGATGCAGGTCTTTTTATTTGAAGCCCGTAGGCGAGTTGCGCGTCGTGATGAGGATGAAATGATGATGAAGACGACACATACACCCGGCCAACGTGGCAGCAAAATTAACCAATGACGGTCAAAATTCCCTACCCTGCCGAGAATCGAACCCGGGATCCCTGCGACCAAAGGCCAGCAAGTTAATCATTTTGCCATGGAGCCGGACACGCAGGAGGAGATATTAAGGCACGAATGGACGGGTCGCACGACAGCCGATGCAGTGTAACTCGAGAATGAGACGCGATAGAACGTCCGCAATGGTGTAAAGTGAATCGCTATAAAAACCAGGCTACAATCTCAATTGAGCAATTATCAACAGTAGTTAAATTGGAAAAAATCACGAGTACATTTGACAGAGGAGAGAAAATTCACAATGCCGAGGGTAAAAGCGACGGATAGCAAACGATAGAGCGCATTGAGATTAAGAGAATAGGAGCAAACTTATCCACGCAGAGAGGTGTAGAAAGTTCAGAGATCGAAAGAAACTTGAGGTGGTGCAGTGCGTCGTTTACGACTCGAGCACTTCTAGAGCGCCCGTACCGGAGCCAATGGTTGTGGACGAGTATAATTATCCTGTAGGTGTAGTCAAAGCTAGTGAACACAAAACAATAGGCTTTGGAGTACACTTCCAGAGATCGGCTTATTAAATAAAAATAATACTTGACTGCTAATCGTGAGAGCAATTTTTCATTCTCTTACCTTACATTTAATATTCCATTCCGAGAAACGTATTAACGCATAGAACTTGTGGTTTTCTCCCTGATACAGTCTACCCCATATTTTTTTCACCAGATTAGAGGAGACCCATAAAGGTGAGCGCTCCATCCACTAAGGCACCGAGTACAAGCACGACCGAAAGAAAGCTATACGCTCTAAATGTTGCTTGTACTGAATTTTCCTAACGTAATAGGACTGTATGTGTATGCTGAGTGCTTAGCTCGAAGGCTGATTGGATCCTCAACAGCTCGCCATCAGATACCACAGGCAGCCTAGTGGTCACTGAAGAGGCGTACTAGGGAAATGAGGAGTGAGCTAGTTTCCTGTTGCTTTCCTCACCGAACCTGGTGGTTGGAATGTCTCAAAGCATGGGGATTGTTCTCCAAACACACACGCGGGTTGTGAAAATTGATGATGCCCCTCCTCGTAAACGAGCCCTCGTCTCTGAAGACAATATGGTACACGAATTCTTGTGGTTGACGGTGGACCCATTCACAGAAGGCCATGCGCGCTCCATAATCTTGTTCCGATAGGTGCTGAACACGCTGCGGATGGTACGGATGTCGGTCTTCTCATAATGTTCGTAGAACGGTTCAATTGGACACTCCTACCACTGCCGCGATTTGGCGAGTACTCTTGCCGGGATCCTCTGCAGTAAGTTCTAATATGCGGCCCTCTGCACGAAGATCACATTTAGACCCACCAGATTCACTCCTGGACATGACATTTTCAGTGTCAACTGTTCTCTATATACAGTAGTTGCTACAAAACATCATCTCACAAGAAAGGATGAGAATGAAGTGAAGCCGTTGACCTAGAGAGGTCAGACTATGGACTTGGATAGACAACTTCTTATTGGAAGAGACGGGAATATAGTGTACCTATAGACCTAGAGAGGTCAGACTGTGTACTAGGATAGACAACCTCTCACTGGAAAAGATGAAATGAAGTGCTGACAACACGGGAGAAGGCGCGGTTCTCCGCAATACGCAATACTCTTTCTGTATTCTTTAGAACTATACTAGATATGAGAGGTGAGAACATTCAGCCTGAGCGATCGTCGAGTAACGTGGACATCTTTCTGTCCTGCGTACACTTCTTATACCCTTCTGGAAGATTTTCAAAGTAGGTAGAGTAAAAGGTATGGATCACGCGCAAGTCTCCCCACCACGCTTAGCCGCCGGTAACGTCATCGGAACCCTCAGCGCCTTGTCCTTTATATGTGACTAGCAAGATACCCGTGCTTTGCTACGGTATTAGACTGAAATTTATAATTGAATGCTTATTGTTTTAGATATATAATCCGCCGAAATTCGTGACTCGTTTTCTGCGAGAATCCTCCAAAATTCCCGATCTGACTCATTTTCTATTATTTTACAGCACGTTTCCTCCCATTTTTCAATATTCCTTTCCAGCAATCGATTTCGTACTTCCCGGGCTAGGCTCAGGTATTCCTCCTGGTCAGTTGGGTCCGTAAATCTTTGCCATCTTTTCCTTTAATCACTTTTAATATGGATAAAATCCTTCAGGAGATCCGGCGTGGTGTCATATTGGGTGATTTGGCGGCACTGAACCCGCGGCCGGACTGCATTCTTAGTCATTACCCGTCCAGGAGCCGTTGCCAGCGCGGTCCGCACATTTGACGACGGTCCGGAACATTATTATTATTATTATTATTATGTGTTGCTGGAATGGCTGATGACAGGGAAAACCGGAGTATCCGGAGAAAAACCTGTCCCGCCTCCGTTTTGTCCAGCACGAATGTCACATGGAGTGACCGGGATTTGAACCACGGAACCCAGCTTTGAGAGGCCGGCGCGGTGCCGCCTGAGCAACGGAGGATCCTTATAAGTACATTAATAACAGTAAAATCAATTGGTCTCACCTCCTTCTACACCCCACCGCCGTTAAGTTTATTTACCGCCACCCCCCCCCCCCCCGCAAAAAATTAAAAGAAGGCTTGTTTCTTTATGTTTAAGGGAGATTCCAAACACCAATGTTCACGTCTATTACCTTCAGTTTTGAGATATAAGTATCCCCATAAAAGTAATTTACTTTTTTCACTTCATTTCACACTACTCCCCCCCCCCCAAGTGAACTTTCCCGAAAAAAATACTTGTTTCTTTAATAGTAAAGGATATTCTAAATACCAATTATCACGACTCTAACTTCTTCAGTTTTTGATTTATGTGTCCTCATGAAAGGAATTCAACTCCTTAACACTCCCGCCCTCCAAGATGGTTTCCCGCCCAAAACGCGTTTTTCTTTGTTTTTAAAGGAGATCCAAATACGAATTTTCACATCTGTAATAACTTTAGTTTTTATTAGATGTATGTATTCTCATACAATTAAGCCAATTAATTTTTCAATTCTCCCCCCCCCCCCGCTTCATTGGATTTTAAGAGAATACGTGTATTTTTACTTTTAAATCAGATTGAAAATATAAAATTTCACGTCTGTAAAATCTTCATTTTTGATATATCAGTAGCCTAATTAAAAGAATTCAACACCATTTTCAGTCACTTTTAACCCTCCACCCAGGTGATATTTCCGAAAACTAAAAATACACGTTTCTTTATGTTTAATAGAGATAAAAAATACCATTTTTCACTTCTGTAACATGTTAAGTTTTTTAGATATACTGTAAAAATTCTCATTTCAAAATTTCACCCCTTTTGAGTTCCCCTTAAGTGGAGTTTCCAAAAACAAATCATCTATGTTTCTTTACATTTACAGGAGATTCCAAACACCCACTTTTTACGTCTGTAACATTTTACGTTTCCAAGATATTCTGTAGATATAGTTCAAAAATTCACCCCAATTTGTCACTCCTGTTTAACCGCCATTAATTGGATTTTCCGAAAACAAAATATACGTGTTTCTTTATTTTTAAAGGAGATTCTAAATACCAATTTTCACATCTATAACCTTTAAAAGTTTTGAGATATAGATACACTCATTTTAAAATATTACCCCCCTTTCACCCCCTCCCTTAATTGGATTTTCCAGAAACAAAAAAATACGTGTTTCTTTATTTTTAAAGGAGATCCCAAACACCGATTTTCAGGTCTGTAATATCTTCAGTTTCTGAGATATAAGTAGCCTCATTAAAGGCATTCAACCCTTTTTCCACCCCTTTTCATTCCTCCTATTGCGATTTTCCGAAAACAAAAAAGACGTGTTTCTTTATTTTTAATGAAGATTCTAAATACCAATTTTTACATCTGCAAACTTTAAAAGTTTGGAGATAGAGATTCACTCATTTTAAAAATTCACCCCCTTTTCACCCTCCCATTAATTGGATTTTCCAAAAACAAAAAAATACGTGTTTCTTTATTTTTAAAAGATCAAAAGTACCAATTTTCAGGTCTGTAATATCTTCAGTTTCTGAGATATAAGTACCGGTATCCTGATTGAAGGCATTCAACCCATTTTTCCCCCATTTTCACCCTTTTTCACCCCTCCTATTGGGGTTTTCAGAAAACAAAAAAATACGTGTATCCTTATTTTAAAAGAAGATTCTAAATACCAATTTTTACATCTGTAAACTTTTAAAGTTTTGAGATATAGATACACTCTTTTTAAAATTTCACCCCCCTTTTCACCCCCTTAGCGACGGAATATCAAAAAATCCTCTCTTAGCGAGCACCTACATCTTAATATAAATATATCCCCAAAATTTCATTTCTTTATGTCCAGTAGTTTTGGCTCGGCGATGATGAATCAGTCAGTCAGTCAGTCAGGACAAGTTATTTTATATATATAGATAATGGTACCGGTAATACACAGCTGTGAGCGATTCTGGTTTAGCCACAAGTTAGTTTTTGTTTTTGTTTGCTTTACGTCGCACCGACACAGATAGGTCTTATGGCGACGATAGGACAGGAAAGGGCTAGGAGTGGGAAGGAAGCGGCCGTGGCCTTAATTAAGGTACAGCCCCAGCATTTGCCTGCTGTGAAAATGGGAAACCACGGAAAACCATTTTCAGGGCTGCCGACAGTGGGGTTCGAACCTACTATCTCCCGAATACTGGATACTGGCCGCAATTAAGCGACTGCAGCTATCGAGCTCGGTCCACAAGTTAGAGATAAGCGAACTTATTGATATTTTAGCCTCACCTCATAAAAGACATTCCACTATTACATTAGAGTGTGAATCACGCAGCGTATGTGAAATATGGAATGGCCATCCATAAAACCCAATGTTACAAACAATGTATTAGGAAACTGTAACAGGCCACAACACAAACAGCAAATGTCTGAAAACTATAACTGTCCATAACACTGACAGTAAATGTTCTCCCCCGAATGTCAAAGAACTGACAAATTCCACGTTAAAATTAGATAGTCTACGCAAATTAATAAGCCTGTATATTAACACTTAGCACTGGTTCCAAATACAACATAATAAACTGTCTTTCATAAAAAATAAACAGGTGTGTTATACATAAAGAATAATGCTGATATTTACTAAAATATTATCAAACACACTTATCCAGAGCATCACTGAATTTTCTTCAATTTCTTTGCTCTTCTTCCTTCTAAGTCATTTTTATTGGTACTGTATTCACATGCCTTTGCTGGTGAGACCTAGTGTTTACAGTACACTACTATGTTCTCTGGTATGGGCTAGAGCAATTTTGTTACTTTCATTGATCTGTCTCAGTCTTATCCTTGGCTTTGACAATATGAAAGTGACGGAGGTATGAGCGATGCTAGTAATACCATTGTTTATGCAGCCAGTCCATGGTGTGAAAATGTTCCTCATAGGGTCGGTTGGTGCATGCATTTCAGTGGGCTTGGCAAACTGATATGCATTAGCAACTTCTGGCTCAGTGAGGAAAGCAACGAGGGAACTACCTCATTCCTCATTTCCCTAGTACGCCTCTTCGGTGATGCCTAGGTACCTATGACAGCTAATGGTGGAGCTGTTGAGGATCCAACCAGCCTTTGGGCTGAGGACTGAACAAACATACATACACTGTATTCACTGACACTCGGCCTCTTGAATGCCTTACTTTTGTTAAAGTGTTCATTCCAATAAAAGAACGGCTTCTGACGAAGCTCCTCACTGCAAATTCATGAATTTCATGAATTTCGCGGAATTTCTTAATCAGGATATCTGTAAGGTTTGCGATGACGGTAGAACCCTCTTTCAGTTCTTTCCCGTGGTAAAGATTGAACTCTTTTCCCATTTGCACTATCGTGTTGTACCATCTCTCTGCAGACCACATCAAACTGTCTCTAGATCTCTTTAAAAGCCATTCTCCATCTCTTGTTTTAGGTTGACCTATTTTCTCTCCATAATCGCTTTACATACCGAGATTTTCTTCCTTACCATGAAAGCAACATAGCCAGCGTAATCTTCAAGCAGATCACCACGATCCTTTTTTTTTTTTTTTTTTTTTTTTTTTTTTTGCGACTGTCCTCGATCTGTTGCACTAGCTCTTTAAGAACACCATTGCTCATCCTCCGGTAAATAATAGGATGTTGTGGGCTCAACCCTGACCTTAGACTGGCACACGATATCCGAGTTTTGATCGACTTCGTCAGTAGCATTGATGAAATATTTGTCCTTGATGTTTCACAATCTTCTGGAGAACAGTTGGAACTTCTTATTGCCTCGGAAGTGTTGAGGCTGAGAAGCAATGCTTTCACCCTTTGCGTCACAGCTCTCGGAAGAGGATGGTCTAAAATCTTTCGAGCCCTCGAAGCTGAGAAAAATAGCTTCCAATAATGTCTTTGTTCCATCATGCTGCCACCGTTTATTTAGGTCAGTGGCTTTAAGGAATAAATAAATGTGTATGTTCCGTTCCTTTGCGTGCCTGCTATGATTTGTACAGCCTGCAATGGCGCAACGAACTATACTGAAATGTGTACACTATTACCGGGTTTTATGTTTTATCACATAAACTAAATACACACGGTTTCTTCTACACCACAGATATGCTACTATCGTGTATTATTAGCTCCTAGCTTCTGCGTGCATAGCTATTGTTTTTGAACCTCTACCTCGTTCATGTCAGCTTCAGCGCGAGGGTCCTGCGTGACGTCACAGCTACGCTTTGCTACTGCGCATCTCTCCCGTGATCCCTACCTTGTATTCTACGTACCTTGGAAGATTTTAAGATTGGCGGGAGAGCTGGTATGTACGTGTAGCTTACCTCCAATAGGGTATGCCTGAAAGGGGCTGCGCCACCTCGGGACGTGAATACGAATTTACTTTTAAGAAAATGTTGCAAACGTTGGGCGGGGAAGAATTAGGAGTGAGGGGGTGAGCTTCTAGACTAAGCAATATGTTCCGAGCTGTTAGTATAGAGATGGCATGAAATGACATACCAGATGAATATACTTGAACAAAGTTTTTAAGTAAGAAAATTCATAAAATGAAGATAAAGTTGGAACTCAAGAGGACATATTGCGCTAAATATTCGTTTAGATGAAGAGGAATTAGGGACTGGAATAATTTGCCAAGGAAAATATTCCATCATTCTTTGAAATCATTTAAGAATAGGTCAACAATTGATAGGCAATCTGCCACCTGGGCGTCAGACCTAAATGCAGAACTGTGGAAATTGTTGAATGATTGGAATTAATGTAGGAAAATATTAAAATGAAGATATTGGAATTCAAGAGGACAAACTGAGAGAAATACTCGTTTAAAGGAAGAAGAATGAGGGACTGAAACAATTTATCAAGGAAGTTGTTTGATAAATTTCCGACTTCTTTGAAATCATTTAGGAAAAACTAGGTAAAACTGATAGATAATCTGTCACCTAGGCGAGAGCCCTAAATGCATATCAATGATGATTGATTGATTGATTGATTGATTGATTGATTGATTGATTGATTGATTGATTGATTGATTGATTGATTGATTGATTGATTGATTGATTGATTGATTGATTGATTGATTGATTGATTGATTGATTGATTGATTGATTGATTGATTGATTGATTGTACGCTGATATGGAACGCTTCTTTGTGGAAAACGTTCAGCGTACATCTACGGACTTGCACGAGCATTCTATCCTACTTCGCCGTAAATTACACAGTTAAAAAAGGGGGGGGGGGAGCATGTTTTGTAACGTTTGGCATGTGAACGTTAATTTGGTAGATGGGGTTCCAATGGTCGTACAGCATACCTTGAGACCTTAGCTACTCAGGGTATGTCAAATCGGAGGATGGTTGCCTAGTTGTACTTCCTCTTAAAACAATAATCACCACCATCACCACCTATGTCAAATCGAAGTTATACTCCATCTGTAGGCGTAGCCATGTATTAAATTGTCAGGTGTCCTCTCAAAACAAAGTGAATAGCGGTGCGTCCGTGAGTCGTCGTGAGGTACACAGACTACTGAGGTCATTTGAGCACGTTGTACGTCAACCAGCACATCCCATGAGACATCTTAACGAGGTTCAAGTCACAAGGACCGTCACTTTGATCCAGGAAGGATGCACTTTTTGTCGTATTGCTTTGTATCTCAATGCCTTTCCGTCAGTTATTCACCGCTTGTGGAATCGGTACAATGAGACAGGCCAGTTCACAAGGAGGGTTGGACAAGGTCGTGGACGCATGACAACCCCACAGGATGACCGATATCTGACCATCTGTGCGTTGCGGCGTCGTTCAGCAACTGCCACAGAACTACAACAAGACCTCAGGAGGGTCACTGGAGTCACGGTGTCAGACCAGACAGTAAGGAACAGGTAAAGAGAAGTGTCCTTACGTCCCAGACGTCCTGTTCGAGTACCCCTTTTATTGCAGCAACATCGCGCAGCTCGCCTTCTGTTCGTACCCATGTCAACTGGCAACTTCGCCAACGGAGACCTGTGTTGTTCACAGACGAGTCCAGATTCCCCCTGACACAGCGTGATGGACGTCAACGTGTATGGAGACGCTGTGGTACATGCCAAATACTGTCCAGGAAGGCGACCGATTCAGACAAGGTTCTGTGATGGTGTGCGGTGGCAACAGTTTTGATGGCCGTACGGATCTTGTCGTCGTCCGTGGTAATCTTACCGCTGCGGGGTACATCGAGAAGATACTGCTACAGGATATGTTGGTTGCTGCATACAGTGTTGCCCGGAATTCGTACTCATGCACAACAATGCCAGAGCTCATGTAGCGCGCATCACCAGAGCTGTCTTGCGAGAACTGGACATTCAAGACATGGAATTACCAGCAGTGAGTCCCGACCGTAATCCCATCCGGCATGTGTGGGATAGACTTCACAGAAGTGTTCGTGGGCGTCCTGTTCCACCACAGACTCTCCAAGACCTCGAACAGGCTCTCAATGAAGAATGGGACTTGATACCGCAACGTGACCTCCGTCGACTTATACGGAACATTTCATGTAGGTGACAAGCTGTGATAAATGCTCGTGGAGGACATACACTATACAGAAGCTCTCCAACTGTGATAAAAACCCACCCTGGAGGACTGTTATGACTTTGTTTTTGCCCCTATTTCGACATTCCCGTTTGTGTTCTGAAAATAAACACGAATCCATTGATGTTCTTTTGTATACAGTACTTCAACGGTAAAGAATAAAGGTTTAGTTGGCAACATACCTGGGTGTGAGGTAATGTTTTGTGGAGCATGGCATACGATTTCTCGACAATTACGTATGTGATGGAGACGAATTGGACAATGTTTCATGAGTCCCTTAATACAATTAACGAATTTGAAAACAGAATGTCTATATTTTTAACGGATCAGTAGATATTTAAGGTTGGCAACTTAGCTGAATAACCCTGTATATTCCGCAAAGGAGTCCGCTCAGATGTGAGTCATGAAGTGGACTAATAATCATTTCCAAAAAAAGTCATTTATTGATATACCTTTCTCACGAAAAAATGAAAGGTACGACTGCTAGTTACCGTATATTCTAAGAAGATGTCGTAATTGTGATTATCAGTGATTAACGTAAACCTCCAATCCTACATGATATCCCAGCTTCCCTTACCTTATCCAGGTCAGTTATAAGTAGTGTAATTTAAGCACCCCTAGTGTTAAGTTAAGTAGCTTGAATGGAGTACTTCCGTGCATCGCCGTCTAGGGCTTGCTGTGTGTTGTGTTATAGTGACAGCGTGGGCCCGCGCCAGACACCCTCAATTCCGGAGCATCCCCACCACGGTGAAGACCTCAGAGAATGACACCGTATTGCTCCCGTGCTACGTGGACAACCTAGGTGAGTTGGTCAATAATAATATTTAGTTTATTAATGCAAGAAATTGAATTGTAAGCTACTTTAAATTGTATTACTTCTCATTTCTTAGCTATCTATTGTTTTTTCTTAGATGAAAAATAGGAAACAAATTGGACACATCCACCTCTGTGGTGTAGTGGTTAGCATAATTAGCTGCCACCCCAGCAGAGATAAAACATATCTTAGGTAAGTATAAATCTCACCATGGAATGTTATTTGGTTTATCAGTCGATAAACTGGCTTGCCTTGGCTCTCCATGCAACTCCAACATGTGCCAATCTCTTCGTATCTACATAACTATTGGATCTAGAGTGACCAACTTTTCAGAAAGTCTACCCGGGACGGAAGTCTGTGATTAATTTTCAGAAAATCAATCCAGAATAATAATTGTAATTATTCATTCATTTATTCGTATAGGCCACTAATGGATTACGTAAAGCGTCTACTTGATGTGAGATTTTCTAAGGAGCCATACTTCTTTCATCTTCTCACTGTGTGCTTTCTTCCTTTCTTCAGACCAAGTTGTTCCAGTCTTCAATTTCTTGACCTCCCGGCCCACTTTCCACTTACGTACTTTTTGTCTGAATATCCGTCTCTCGTGTGTGTCTGAGTCTGTAATGCCAGCATCCTTCAAGTCTTCTCTAACTTCGGCGATCCACTTCATGTTCTTTATGCTTTCGGTGTATTCCAAGATCTGTTTAGTCAGTCGGCTGTCCGGAATTCTCTTGATGTGACCATAGAATTTTAGTCGACGTTTCATCATGTCGTGTACTATGTTGGATATCTGCTCAGTCTCCTGTCTATTCTTCTTGTGTCTTTTTGGATCCTATAATTTTTCTGACAATTCTTCTCTCCAGTTTCTTGATGTTTTCTAGTTCACCTTTTCGATTCAAGACCAATGTTTCAGATGCGTACAAGGTTTTAGGCTTGATGACCGTGTTATAATGTCTCACTTTGGTGTTACGTGATAGACATGATTTACTGTAGATGTTCCCAGCCTTCCAGAATGTTCTGGTCATCTTTTGTCTTCTCTGCTCGTAAGCTGGTTTCTTCATCACATTGGCCTGTATCATCTCTCCGAGGTACTTGAATGTGTGAACCCTCTTGATATTCCCGTATTTTGTAACAATTTCCTCCGGTGCGTCTTTCAGATTCAACAGATATTGTATTTTCTCAAAGGAAATCTGTAGTCCCACTTTCCCAGCCATCTCTTTCAGAATTTTGATTTTTGTTTTGTTGCTGTTTCAATGGTGTCTGCAAGGATTGCTAAATCATCGGCAAATTCTGGACAACTGATATCTATCCCTTGTTCTTTCTTCCTAACCTGATGGGTTTGTGAAGTCCCTGTGTCTTCAGTTCATTTTTCCATTCGCTGATCACTCTGTCCAGTATTATATTGAAAAGAATAGGTGACAGACCATCACCTTGTCTTACTCCCGTTCTAATTCCAAATGAATGTGATAGTTCCCCTATGAATTTGATTTTGGATTTAGTGTCCGTTAGTGTCTGTTTGAGGTTTGTCGTATTCTCGTCAAGGCCTCTCTCATCTAGTTCTTGTATCAGCGATTGTCTATCTACAGAATCGTAGCCTTCTTGAAGTCTACGAAAGTACAAACGATCTATTTGCTTCTCATTGCATTATATCTCAGAATTGATTTCAGATTGAGTATCTGTTCAGCACAAGATCTTCCAGGTCTGAAGCCTGCTTGGTATTCTCCTATTGTTGTCCCAGTTGCGAGTGTACTCTATCTAGCAGGCACTGTAATAGAATCTTGTATGTAAATGATAATAGCGATACTCCTCTGTAGTTATCTACATTCCTTCTCTCTTCTTTCTTATGAAGAGGGTGTATGACTGCACTCTTCCAGTTTTCAGACAGTGTTTCAGTTTCCCAAATATCTTGTAATATCTTCGTGAATTCACTGATTGTTTTCGGTCCAAAATTGTAATTATTATAATAATATTTAGTCTATTAATGCAAGAAACTGAACTGTAACCCCAAACCCCATGACACTACAGCCCTTGAAGGGCCTTGACCTACCAAGCGACCGCTGCTCAGCCCGAAGGCCTGCAGATTACGAGGTGTCGTGTGGTCAGCATGACGAATCCTCTCGGCCGTTATTCTTGGCTTTCGAGACCGGGGCTGAACTGTAAACTATTTCAAATTATATTACTTCTCATTTCTTAGCTATCTATTGTTTTTTCTTAGATGAAAAATAGGAAATATATTGGACACATCCACCTCTTTGGTGTAGTGGTTAGCATAATTAGCTGCCGCCACCCCCGCCCCGCAGGCCCGGGTTCGATTCCCGGCTCTGCCACGAAATTTGAAAAGTGGTACGAGGGCTGGAACTGGGTCCACTCAGCATCAGGAGATCAACTGAGTAGAGGCGGGTTCGATTCCCACCTTAGCCATCCTCGAAGTGGTTTTCCGTGGTTTCTCACTTCTCCTCCGGGCAAATGCCGGGATGATACCTAACTTAAGGCCACGGCCGTTTCCTTTCCTCTTCTTTGTCTATCCCTTCCAATCTTCCCAAGCCCCCCCCCCCAACAAGGCCCTTATCCAGCATAGCAGGTGAGGCCACCTGGGCGAGGTACTAGTCCTCCTGTCCAGTTGTATCCCCGACCCAAATTCTCACGCTCCAGAACACTGCCCTTGAGGCGGTAGTGGTAGGATCCCTCGCTGAGTCCTAGGGAAAAAACAACCCTCGAGGGTAAACAGATTAAGAAAGAACAAAGAAAGAAAGAACTGGACACGTTAGATTTTATGATAGGTCTATTGGAAACACGAGATTAATTCAGATATTGAGTGTGAGGTGACAAAGACTGAAAGATCTTCATGCTTGACTACATCGACACGTAGGAACCTCAGAATAACTGACTCCCTCTGACAATAAACATTTATGAAATCTAAAATCAGGATTTTGACGTACCGGGGAAAGGTTAGCTGGGACACGGGAATATACTGGGTAATCGGGACAACTGATCATCCTAAATGTATCTAATAATAGTGCTATTGGCTTTAATTTTCTCTGACTACTTTTACGGTTTTCAGAGACACCAAGGTGCCGGAATTTAGTCCCGCAGGAGTTCATTTTACTTGCAAGTAAATCTACCGACACGAGGCTGACGTATTTGAGCACCTTCAAATACCACCGGACTGAGCCAGGATCGAACCTGCCATGTTGGGGTTAGAAGGCCAGCGCCTCAACCGTCTGAGCCACTTAGCCCCACTAATTGTATCTTACATCTGCTCTAAGCTGCTTGTCATGTTCATGTCATGGCCTCCCACAATCATATTTACTCCTCCAAACCAACTGAACAAGCCCGAGTGACGCAAAATGTTTTCTCTGTGAATGGGGGCGATAGAATACATCCATGGTATCCCCTGGCTGTCGTAAGAGGCAACTAAAAGTGAGGCCAAGAGCTCTTCAGGTTGGGAGCGTAGGTTGGCGACCACGGTTTCTTTATCTGGGTCGGTAGATGCAGAGTGGGTTTCGGTCCTTGGGTTTCGTCCCTTAAGTGGCCACGGCTGGTCCGTGGTCCAACAGGTCTGTACTCTGACCGGCCAACCGAGCAGAGGAGAGGTGGCCACGGCTCTACCGTGGCTCTACGCCTCTGCATTCGGGAGACGGGACAGGGCTGGATCTCACGGCTGGCCCCAACCGTCGGCTGTCCTGAGAATGGTTTTCCGTGGTTTTCCATTCTCCTGCACTAAGGCGAATGCCGGGACAGTTCGTAGTATAGGCCACGGCCGCCCACCCCCTCACCTTCTCCGCACATCTCCTTCACCGTATCTCCCGGCCTGAGATACGGCATAACCGTCTAAGAGGCCCGCCTCCCCCTTCAGGGGAGGAATGAAAACGTTTAGTAGTAGTAGTCTAGCATTGCTTCGACTTACTTAAGACACTCTCCTAGCTTTCATCTTTGCTATCTGGCATTCCTCAGTCAACTCTTATTCTCTTCCGACCCCGAAGGTATCAGGTTTGCAAGGCCTGAAGAGTCTTTCATTTTCACCCTCTTCAAAGCCTTTACTTTTCTTTTGCCGCGTTCTTCATTCTTAGAAGTGCCGGACCTCTTTCATTCTTTTCCCTCCAATTACTCTTAAGAGATATTATAAAAAGCGAATCACCAACTCTCCTTAAGTCCGACTCGTTGGCTGAATGGTCAGCGTACTGGCCTTCGGTTCAGAGGGTTTCGGGTTCGATTCCCGGCCGGGTCGGGGATTTTAACCTTCATTGGTTAATTCTAATGGCTCGGGGGCTGGGTGTTTGTTCTGTCCCCAATATCCCTGAAACTCACACACCACACATAACACTATCCTCCAACACAATAACACGCAGTTACCTACAGATGGCAGATGCCGCCCACCCTCAACGGAGGGTCTGCCTTACAAGGGCTTCACTCGGTTAGAAATAGCCACACGAAATTAATTATTACCAACACTCAAAATGTCCTCTCAATCTATATTTTCTTCTCCTTCATCCTCAGCATATCAGTCTCTTGTCACTAATATTTGACTTTGTATCTCTACATGTTTCACCTCTGTGGTGTAGTCGTTAGTGTGATTAGCTGCACCCCCTCCGAGAACCGGATTTGATTTCCGGCTATACCAAGAAATTTGAAAAATGGTACGAGGGCTTCAACGGGGTCCACTCAGCCTCGGAAGGTCAACTGAGTAGAGGGGGTTCGATTTCCACCTGAGCCATCCTCGAAGTGGATTTCCGTGGTTTCCCACTTCTCCTTCAGGCAAATGCCGGGATGGTATCTAACTTAAGGCCACGGCTGCTTTCTTCCCTCTTCCTTGTCTATCATTTTCAACCTTCCCATACACCCCCCCCCCCCTCCTTACAAGGCACTATTCAGCATAGCAGGTGAGGCCACCTGTGCGAGGTATAGGTCCTCCTGTCTAGTTTCATTCCCCGACCCAAAGTCTGATGCTCCAAGACACTGCCCTTTAAGACACTGCCATTGGAATTAACCAATGAAGGTTAAAATCCCCGACCCGGCCGGGAATCGAACCCGGAACCCTCTGAACCGAAGGCCAGTACGTTGACCATTCAGCCTACGAGTCTGACTTGAGGAGAGTTGGTGCAGAGGAGAGCGATGTCGTCGGCGAAGGCCAGGATGAAGGCAGTGTGGCCTCTAACGCAGTATTCCTCGGTGGACGATGCTGAGCGCTGGAGGTACTCCATTACTTTGTTAAATAGCATTGAAGATAAAGGGTAACCTTGCCTGACTCCAGCGTCGAACGGGATGGGGTATTTATCGGAGAGACAGGTTGGCAACGATAGGAGGGGGAGTATTTATACTGGTGAAATAAGAATGTGTAAGCTACGAGAAAGTTAACCCTCTCCAGACCAAATTTATTTGACAGGTAAAAAAGAAAATTCTTCAAAATTCCCTTCAAATAGTGATGAAGAAGGATTCTGTGCAAAAATCCATATAATTTTAGGAAAAATAAAGAAAATATAGCAGTGATTCCAAATGGAATATGAAAGAGTCACTAAGGAAATTCACAGAAAACATGAAAGTTAGTGATTCCAATTAGAGAGGGTTAAGGATGAGGAACATGCAATTCTAGGTATACAGCAAGTATCATCTCTAAAGACTACAAGCAACTTGATGTTTTTGGGGTGTACAGATCTGAAAAGACTGGCGCTGACGCTGACGGAGAATTATTTGATAAGATAATCGGCTATGTGGGGAACGACATAGAAATGAACGTAATTGTAGCAGGTGATCTGAACTTGCCAAATGTTAACTGGGAAAGGAATGCGAAAGACAGAAAGCATGACCAACAAATGGTGAATAAGTTATTATGAGAAAGTCAGCTGAATCAGAAAGATGGAACCAACTAGAGGGAAAAATATTCTACACGTGGGGCTGATAAAACCAAATGAACTCTATAGGGGAACTGAAGCGATAGGTGGTACAAGTGGTCATGAAGCTATCCTTGTCAGAGTTATAAATGTTTTAGAAAGGAATGTTGTAAAAGTAGGACTATTATGTCTGATAAGAAGGGAGTGGGTAATTTTTAAAAAGGCTATTCTGATCAATGGAAAATAGTCTGTCTGTCTGTCTGTTGGGTCATCAGCCCAGAGGCTGGTTGGATCCTCAAATAGCACCACCAAAGGTTATGCGGTTATGAGGAAACCCCAAAAACCAATGGCAGCACCAAAATGAGGCGTACTAGGCAAGATGAGGAGTGAGGTAGTTTGCCATTGCTTTCCTCACTCGGTCAGAAAGTACTATTGCAGCATAACTGACCCTATGAGCAGCACCTTTCATAACACTCAGATGCACTAGTCATGGTCTGAATGTCATTACTCAGCACTACTCATACCCCAGCAACTTCCATATTGTCACAGCCATGGATGTTGACTGGGACTTCGGTGGAAGCTACACTTTACTCTGGCCTGTGCCAAGAGATGGATGCAAAAGTACTGTATCCATCAAGAAATGACAGCAGGCAGGGAAAATAGTAAATAAACATATAAACAGCCTACGGGATGGGTTTAAAGCAATAATTGCTGAGGAGTGTGAAAACAAATACGTACCTTTAAAAGTGGTAAGAAATAGAAAGGACCCATTATATTATAACAGGGAAGTAAAGAGATTAAGAACGAAGAGCATATTAGAAAGAAATAGAGTTAGGAATTATTGCCGGAGTAAGGAGAGACTAAAGGAGCTCTCTAGCGAAAAAAATCAGTTAAGGTTAACATGATAGCAAAATTGGCAGCCATATGAATTTTACAGGGGGATGGAATGATATGTATAGATTAAGGCAGAGACAGGTTCCAGGAAGGACATTCCATGGATCAGTAATGAACAAGGTGAGATTACCTATATGCGAGGACTTACAGAAGGCAGAAGTATTCAGTCAGCAATATGTAAAGGTGGATATAATGTCCCAATAGAGAAGGCGACTAATACTGTTGAAACACTGAAATTTATGAATGATAGTAAAGCCATTTAAAAAAGCTTGGATTAATAAGATTTCTGGGTATTTAGAGTATTAAAGGCTATGGGTTGCGATGTAGTGTCATATCTGAATTACTTATTTGATTGCTGTATGCGGGAAGGAGCGATACCAAATGAACGGAGAGTTGCAATAGTAGCTCCTGTGTACAAGGGAAAAGGTGATAAACATAAAGCGGATAATTACAGGCCAGTAAGTTTGAAATGTGTTGTTTCTAAGTTCTGGGAAACCATCTTTTCTGAATACCTTATATTAAACACGTTTGCGAAATTACTAATTGGTTTGATAGAAGACAGCTCGGGTTTAGGAAGGTTATTCCAGTGAAGCTCAACTTGTAGGACTGCAGCAAGATATAGCAGATAGTTCAGATTCAGGAGGTCGAATGGACTGTACCGCTATTGACCTACCCAAGGCTTTTGATTGGGTAGAACATGGGAGATTACTGACGAAAATGAGGGCTACTGAACTAGACAAAAGAGTGGTTGATTGGGTTACATTTCTAGAAAATTCAACTCAAAGAAGTAGAGTAGGTGATGCGTTATCTGATCCTGTAATGATCAAGATGGGGTCCTGCAGGGCCATATTGTTGTACTTTTATGTTTTCTTATACGAGGGCGAATCAAAAAGTAAGTTACACTAGCTCGCCGCGAAAGCACGCTGTGTGTCGTGACCGTGGCCAATGTAGAGCATATCCGATAGGAAGGTTAGTGTGGTATCCCGTCGTGTTGTATGTGCAGAATGGGCTAGGCTGAATGGCACGTCAACTGGATGTTCAGTCCAAATTGGAGGTGCGTGCAACGATCAGATTTCCATGGGCTAAACAGCTCAATTGAACGGACATTCATCGTGAAATCACTGCTGTATATGGTGAGCGTGCAATTTCTCTCCCAGGTATTGTAAAATGCTGTAAGCAATTTGACGCCGGGCGCACGGATCTCACGGACGAATATCGCGAAGGCAGGCCCGCAACGTCCAGTACCGTTGCAAATGTTGACCGTATGGATGGGATCATTAGAGAGAATCGGCGCATAACCTGCAGGAAATTGTCAGCATGCTGAACATTTCATATGGCAGTGTGTTCTCCATTGTTCACCAGCACCTTGAGTTTCGTAAGCTGTCTCAAAGATGGGTCCCACGTCTGCTCACCGATGTTCACAAGGGACAATGTTTCAATTGCCTCTGGCATTTTTGCAACGGTATTGTGTGGAGGGCAACGAGTTCCTGCGGCGAATCATCACAGGGGATGAAACGTGGGTCCACCACTTCACCCACGAAACAAAGAGAACACCGATGGAATGGGTGCACACCACACCAATACCACGAAAGAAGGCCAAGGTCCAACCTTCAGAAGGAAAGGTAATGGCGACAGTGTTCTTTGACATGGAGGGTGTGGTGCACGTGGAATTTATGCCGAAAGGCACGACAATGAACTCCGCTTCGTATTGTCAAACGTTGAACCGCTTGCGTAAGGCAATTTTAGAAAAGCGACGGGGAAAATTCAGCGCCGGTGTGATGTTGTTGCACGATAACGCAACACCTCACACGGCCCTCCAAATTTCCGAACTGCTGCAGTGATTCAAGTGGGAGGTATGGCAATATCCTCCATAAAGTCCAGAATTAGAGCCATGCGATTATCACGTGTTCGGTTAGCTGAAAAAAGATCTCGGAGGACGACGATTCCAAAACGATGAGTAGGTGAAAGAAGCTGTCTCCAGGTGTTTTCTTAAAATGCTATTTGTTCGAAGCGTCGACCAATAGAGATCGTTTGCCCCTACTTGCACCATGTGATATGAACCTGCGTCTAATTGGAATGAAGGAAGGGTAGAGTGTTTAATGTGCAGAAAGGAACGTTAAAGACGATTCAAACACCTAGTCCCCAGGCCATGGATATTAATCATTTACAATCAAAACCCCCTGACCCAGCCGGGAATAGAACCCGGGGCCGCCGGGTGACAGGCGCACGCGTTACCCCCTACACCGCGGGGCCGGACCTCCAGGTGGTTACATAGCACTGGAGGTGATTTCTACGCATCTGGAATCGAAAAGTTGCTTCACTGTTCCGAGAAATGTTTACAGTCTCTTAGGGACTATGTGGAAAAGTGAACTTACATTGTATGTTGTCATAGCTGTGTTGCGTATGTGTAGGTGGTTTCATAAATGTCCATAACTTGGACGTTAACTTACTTTTTGATTCGCCCTCCTACACTGACTGACAGAGCAAATGCAACACCAAGAAGGAGTGGTCAGAACTTTATGCCAATTGCAGGGTAGACTGACGTCACTGAGGTATGCTCATGATGTGAAATGCGCCGCTGTGCTGCGCACGTAGCGAACGATAAATGGGACACGGCGTTGGCGAATGGCCCACTTCGTACCGTGATTTCTCAGCCGACAGTCATTGTAGAACGTGTTGTCGTGTGCCACAGGACACGTGTATAGCTAAGAATGCCAGGCCGCCGTCAACGGAGGCATTTCCAGCAGACAGACGACTTTACGAGGGGTATGGTGATCGGGCTGAGAAGGGCAGGTTGGTCGCTTCGTCAAATCGCAGCCGATACCCATAGGGATGTGTCCGCGGTGCAGCGCCTGTGGCGAAGATGGTTGGCGCAGGGACATGTGGCACGTGCGAGGGGTCCAGGCGCAGCCCGAGTGACGTCAGCACGCGAGGATCGGCGCATCCGCCGCCAAGCGGTGGCAGCCCCGCACGCCACGTCAACCGCCATTCTTCAGCATGTGCAAGACACCCTGGCTGTTCCAATATCGACCAGAACAATTTCCCGTCGATTGGTTGAAGGAGGCCTGCACTCCCGGCGGCCGCTCAGAAGACTACCATTGACTCCACAGCATAGACGTGCACGCCTGGCATGGTGCCGGGCTAGAGCGACTTGAATGAGGGAATGGCGGAACGTCGTGTTCTCCGATGAGTCACGCTTCTGTTCTGTCAGTGATAGTCACCGCAGACGAGTGTGGCGTCGGCGTGGAGAAAGGTCAAATCTGGCAGTAACTGTGGAGCGCCCTACCGCTAGACAACGCGGCATCATGGTTTGGGGCGCTATTGCGTATGATTCCACGTCACCTCTAGTGCGTATTCAAGGCACGTTAAATGCCCACCGCTACGTGCAGCATGTGCTGCGGCCGGTGGCACTCCCGTACCTTCAGGGGCTGCCCAATGCTCTGTTTCAGCAGGATAATGCCCGCCCACACACTGCTCGCATCTCCCAACAGGCTCTACGAGGTGTACAGATGCTTCCGTGGCCAGCGTACTCTCCGGATCTCTCACCAATCGAACACGTGTGGGATCTCATTGGACGCCATTTGCAAACTCTGCCCCAGCTTCGTACGGACGACCAACTGTGGCAAATGGTTGACAGAGAATGGAGAACCATCCCTCAGGACACCATCCGCACTCTTATTGACTCTGTACCTCGACGTGTTTCTGCGTGCATCGCCGCTCGCGGTGGTCCTACATCCTACTGAGTCGATGCCGTGCGCATTGTGTAACCTGCATATCGGTTTGAAATAAACATCAATTATTCATCCGTGCCGTCTCTGTTTTTTCCCCAACTTTCATCCCTTTCGAACCACTCCTTCTTGGTGTTGCATTTGCTCTGTCAGTCAGTGTATATATAAATGGTATGAGTAAAGATCTGGAATCACAGATAAGGCTATTTGCGGATGATGTTATACTATATAGAGTAGTAAATGAGTTGCAGGATTGTGAGCGACTGCCAGGGGGACTTAAACAATGTTATGAGATGAACAATAGACAATGGTATGAACGTAAATCTGATGAAAGTTAAGTTGTAAGTTTCACGAAGAGGAAAAGTCCTCTCAGTTTTAATTATTGTGTTGATGGGGTAATAGTGCCCTGTTCATGGGGAATAATGTAAGTACCGAGGTGGTAATATAAGGAATATCTTCATTGGGGTAATCATATTAACGAGGTTGTTAAGAAAGGTTCCAGATCTCTTCACATGGTTATGAGAGTATTTAGGGGTTGTAATAAGGATGTAAAGGAGAGAGCATATTTGTTTTCCGTAAAACCGCAGTTAGAGCACGTCTCCAGTGTATGGGACCCTTACCAGGACGACTTGATTCGAGAACTGGGAAAAATTCAAAGGAAAGCAGTACGATTTGTTCTGGGTGATTTCCGACAAAGGAGTAGTGTTACGAAAATGTTGCAAACTTCGGACCGGGAGGACTTGAGAGTAAGGAGACGAGATGCACGACTGTGTGGTATGTTTCGGGCTGTAAGCGGAGAGTTAGTGTGGAATGACATAGTAAAAGTATAAGCGTGAGTGGAGTTTTTAAAAGTAGGAAAGACCATAATATGAAGATAAGGTGGGAGTTCAAGGAAACAGATTGGGGCAAATGTTAAGTTATAGGACAAGGAGTAAGGGATTGGAATAAATTATCCAAGGAAATATTCGATAAATTTCCAAGTTCGTAGAAAATATTCATGAAAAAGCTAGGTAAACAATTGATAGGGAATCTGCCACATGGGCGACAGCCCTAAATACAGATGATTGATTGATTGATTGATTGATTGATTGATTGATTGATTGATTGATTGATTGATTGATTGATTGATTGATTGATTGATTGATTGATTGATTGATTGATTGATTGATTGATTGATTGATTGATTGATTGATTGATTGATTGATTGATTGATCCATGAAGCGATCACAGCTGTGAATAACACGTTAGGACAGGAAACGTACTTTAGAACGATTTAGAGATACTGTATAAAATGCGAACTTACTACCAGTACCAGGCCTACTAAGGCGACAAAAGCGCCCTTGGGTGACATTGCGCACCCAGGGCGTGCAGAGACAGGTTCAAATCCCACGGTGTGTCACTTTTCTTTTGTTAGTCTATTACTGTGGATATGATACGCGCACATTCATAATCATTTCCGAAGAAAAGATCTTTATTGTCCCTAAAAAAGACAGTTTGTATGAGACGTTACGTAGCGCTGTTTTAAAATTGTGATTCATCCGGAAAAAATTACTGTTGATAAAACGTTTGCGTCATTGACCACGTTATGTAATGTCCATTGACTAAAATGCCCTCGAAGCGTTCAAGTTAGATCGAGAAAATTCATATTTAATTCCCGATGGTTTGGGTGAAATATATTGTTATGTAATATTCACATAACAAATGACCAGCTGATGTTAGTATGTTGTGCAAGTGTCTGTTTGCCAACATGAGAGGTATTCCAGACAGCGGCTAAGACAACCTCTTCATTTTGACCAGACATTATAGGAGTCTCTCTAATAGGAGGTTTCCACCCAAGTGTCATAGTTGCACACAAGCACCGTTCAAGGCTCTGGAACGTATTTGTTGTCGGTTTTATTGTCTCAGGAAAGCGCGTATCATACAGGCGTTGCGATTGTGATGACTTCTCTCATATTTCTCTATATATGAATAATACATAAATGTACTCGTTGCGGGTATACATCGCGCGTGTAGATTAGTAATAACAATAAAAATTGTGTTTTCTAACTCTTGACGATTGAATCAACAAGCTCCGTATAGTGACTTTGAAATGCACAATAATGCAACTATTATAGTTAGTTCACAGATCCGTAGTTCAGGCAGCATACATCCTTTATAAAACATTGTAGGCTATTTTCATTTCAAAGGACACACTGTTGTTAATACTGTACCGGGAGGTACACCTCAAATCCGCACTTTCAAAATAAGCGCCTTAATGAACTCCTCTATCGACCAAAATGTGAAATTGTTACTACATAAAGTTGAGACTTTAATCATAAGATGTCACTACTGAAACATTAAGTAACTGTGTTATTGTGAAGTTTCCTAAACTGATTGGATTTCTATTGGTTTTGTTTTTTCTGTACATCAAGAAGTTTGGACGTTTTTCCACAGATGTCACGACCAAAAAACTATAATAATGCACTCTGGTGCAAGGTAAAGGAAGTTGTTATTGAAAGAAATTTTGTGTTTATAGGTTTTCTCAACTTTTATTTGTTTATGTAATTCTAGGTTTGCAGCACTTCTGTCTCATTCCGCCAGTTTTGAATCTGGCCAATGAAAATTTTCTGTAATTAATTTTTAACCTATCACAGGCTTCTTGTTCGGTTTTGAGTGTAACTTTTGGGTTCAGCCAATAAAAATGAGAGGTTGTGTCCGGATTAGCCCAGAATACTCTCGAACCTTCCCTGAAGGTATATAAGTTGCGACCTTTAAAGTTTCCTTGTCTCTTGATTGTCGTCTTTCTGAGTGCGCGTGTTAAGGCAGGAGGCGGGACGCCTCATTCTTCGGCAGGCAGTACATCAACTAGGTAATGGCCACCTAAATTCTCTTTTCTGTAGCTACCTCCGCAGACTTATCCGAGGGGGAGGTCCGAATTTTTAACTATGTAACAAAACTTTTCTAAACTGTAAATTTTATTTCGGCTAATGTAAAACTTCATAAAGTCTTTAACTGTAAATCGGGGATAGAGAGTGAGTTACCCTCTCGAGCTCCCCTTCATCTTGGTTTGAGGTAACTACGATTTCGTAACTGTTTTCTTACTGTAATGTATTAAACTTATTTCCATGCGAGTCACCTCAGTAGCTTGGGACTAGCCCCTGTTTCATCCGGGCCAGAGACCTGTTAGTGTTTTAATATTTCATTATTTAGGAGCGCAAGTGTACGCCTCCATTCGGTTTTTGCTTCGGGCCAGTAATTTAATCTGTTCGTTTTCCGCAAAGGCCCAGTAGGTTGGGTACTAGATACCCCCGTGTAAAACTATTTCCATTTGTAAATCGTGCCTTGTGCGGCCAGAGAGTGTAAAATGTTGATGTAATGTGGCCTTGAGTGGGCTGTAAGAAATCGAGAGCATGCAAGCTCTTTTCGAAGTTTTGTAATAGTGACGGGTGCCTCTGGAAGGCTAAATATTGTAACTTCTGGAGCAAGTGCTCTTAAATCAGGATATTTCCGTCCCTGTCTAACCATCAAGATTTCGTGAATTTTGTAAACTGGATCCGGTATCTAAGAATTTGTAAACTAAGGGCTTGAAGCCCTAAAGCTGTAAAATTCACTGAACTTAGATTTGTCCAAGTCTTGTCTCAAGATTGCTAATTGTACCAGTCATGTTGTCATGTTCACTCAGTGAAGAAATTTGTTAAGTTTGATATTCTAAAAGAAATATAGCCTTTTAAAGTTTTAATTCAATTCTTGATATTGTAGTCAAACCCATTCAAGCCCGCACCTTTTTTCACCTCTTTGCGTTCCACAGATACCCCGTAACAAATACCTTCAAAAATATCGGCATAGGGTAGCATTCCAACTATGGACCCATTTTCACTTCTCTAATATGACTACTATCGATTCATCCGCAATAACGACACACTTCCTACAAATATAGTAGAGACAATACGCGACACTGAGCGAGATATCGAGGAACAGCTATTGGAGCTCCCTCTAGCGAGTAGACCTGAAAACTACTGATTCCGTCATAAGAGCACGTGTATTTTTGTATGAAGTTTTTGGTGTTATTTATGCGTTTTCAGTGAACTGACATAATTAAATAGTAGCGTGTGTCATTCCTTGATATCTCCTCTCAACATGAGGGTAAAGGTATGTGCTGTGTTTGGCTGTAGTAACTATGAAGTAGAGAAGAATGTGCGGTCGTTCTTCAGGTTCCCTCGTGACAAGAAAATATAAGTAATATTGTGTTTGCATATATATTCTTCCAGTGATAGAGATCTTTACAGTACTTCATAATCTTCTGACTTGCTCGACCCATATTTTAACTGGCTTAAAATGTAATACGCATATTTTATTGTATACTGCAGCAGTTAACCTTCAATACCGATGTGTTGTTGTAGGCGTGATCTGTGGGTTTTGAAATGTCACATAAGTGATTTGGATAAGGTATACAAGAAAGAAGGACGTTACGCTTATATAAGAATTATAAGATCTGTTCAGATCATTTCCAGGCCAGCGACTTTAAAAATCCTCGACTATACAGCCAAGGGTATGTTACATTTTTACTCTAATTGTACGTAAATATTCCTCAAAGCATCACTATCGACAACATTTTCATGCTTTTCTTTCTTTTATCCCTCTTCTCAGATTAAAGCCGGGATTTTATAGATTTTCTTTCTGTTAGTAGGAAAATTGTCCAGCTATTAAATGTTAATTCATTGCAGCATATGTGTAAGGAATGTGCCGATATTTTTATTGACAAGTGTCTTAATGTGATGATACAATGTTTTTAAATGAGAAAAAAGACAAATCCAACCGTAAGAGTTCAGGCAGGAATGCTAAAGCTAAAAAAGTAATGCATAAATGAAAGATCAAGCCATTTCACAGCAGTCCATTTCACATCTTGTTTATATGTCTAATTTCAGTCTTTGAATAATAACCTTTTAAAAAATTCTTCATTCATTTATCCAGAATTGCTTTAGCAACTTCGAAGTTAATATCTCAATAACACTTTCTTTCTAGACGTAATTTATTTATCCATTTCCGTATATACATTTCCATTGATATTTGAATTTAGCGCGATTTTTTCAGGCCAAGTCACTAGGAGCGCACACCGTCGAATTGTCTCCCATTTTAGCAAGGCTAAATCCGTAACTGTCGCGTATTGTCTCTACTGTATTTGCTTCCTACTCACAGAAGACGCCCTCCTAATGAATACCTACCCTTTCCCCTTCAAAATTGAACTTCCATGTCATATCTCTGATTCATGTTTGATGGGTTGATTTATTATTCAATACCACACCACTTCGCAGTACGTGAATTATAAAAGCACGTAATAAACGTCATGTTTGTAAAATGGCCCTTTCTTCTTGGCGCGAAGAATGCATACAGCCGCTTTTCCTGTGCAATGTTGGTTCGTTTTACATTGATTGCATATAGGTAGCGAGCGGAGCAATATCGACCTAAAGGACTATGAGTGTTAGATGGCTTTTTAACATTAATTTTAAGGGACTGTTGGACCACTCTGTATAATGTCTAGGAAAAGTATAAAATACATGACAAGCGACAGAATAACATACTTGTCAAAAGTCGCCAGGCATTTTCTACAATTGTATGGCATTCTGTGCAATGTCTGATTATCACATTTTGCTGGTAGGCCTAATATATATACTGTCGTCAAGGAATATAATGAGTTTGGTACATTTACAGGGAACAACATTGTTCGCTGGTGGCGGGACGATAAATTGCTGGCAGACTCAAGCGATCCCAACATTACAACACCAGCGAGAGTCACTATGTTTCCCAACAACACGCTGCAGGTGGAAGAATTGCGACCTGAGGATACTGGAGAATACATGTGCCAGGTGGTGAGGCCTGCTCCTTGGAACCCAATCCAACAAATGCACGCCATCGAGGTGTTATGTAAGTAGTGCAGATCACAAAATAGTTTTTCGCTTTCAAAGACAGTTTGCATGCAGCACGAAAGTAAACTTTTCAATGCAAAATCCTTTTTAGTCCAAGGCTGCTTTATAACATCACCAACTTTCTTCTTATTGGTGAAATGACCATTTTGAAAGACGTTAGGGTGTAATAATTCGATGAATACTAATAAATAAAATCATGAATAAATATATATAAATAAAATTACTCAGAAACTTAATAAAATTAATAAACATAATTAACCGAAATGTCCGTAGTATGGGCGCCAGAGTTCACCAGAATGGATCCCTCGAATTTTGATAGAGCATGATAAACTTCATATCCCAGGGCGTGTACATAATGCTGCGTACTGGGACATCTGCTGCAGGCCTTTCCTAAGCTCCTGAAAACGACTAAATAGGTAGGAACTGCACCTAGGTTCATCAATAACTCCACTGATTTTAAAATAGCTAACTATATTCTTAACAAAATCCGTGCATGAGCACCTCATCAACACACACAATTATACATATAATACACACAAAAAAGATTGCTGGAAGACTCCATATTTACAACAACAACAATAATGAAAACAGTGGGAAAACGAAAGCAAGAACTAAGCTACCATTTGTAGATAGTCCGATGAACAATGTACATATATGTAGATAAATACCCTTCACTGTCTCCGTATCAATACGACTTGTCGATTCTCATAATCGGCAGTTATAGCATCACACAATCAATCAATCAATCAATCAATCAATCAATCAATCAATCATTCAATCAATCAATCAATCAATCAATCAACCAATCAATCAATCACTACTGATCTGCATTTAGGGCAGTCGCCCAGGTGGCAGATTCCCTATCTGTTGTTTTCCTAGCCTTTTCTTAAATGATTGCAAAGAAATTGGAAATTTATTGAACATCTCCCTTGGTAAGTTATTCCAATCGCTAACTCCCCTTCCTATAAACGAATATTTGCCCCAATTTGTCCTCTTGAATTCCAACTTTATCTTCATATTGTGATCTTTCCTACTTTTAAAGACACCATCCAAACTTATTCGTCTACTGATGTCCTCCCACGCCATCTCTCCACTGACAGCTCGGAACATATCACTTAGTCGAGCAGCTCGTCTCCTTTCTACCAAGTCTTCCCACCCCAAACTTTGCAACATTTTTGTTACGCTACTCTTTTGTCGGAAATCGCCCAGAACAAATCGAGCTGCTTTTCTTTGGATTTTTCCAGTTCCTGAATCAAGTAATCCTGGTAAGGGTCCCATACACTGGAACCATACTCAAGTTGAGGTCTCACCAGAGACAAATATGCTCTCTCCTTTACATCCTTACTACAACCCCTAAATACTCTCTTAACCATGTGCAGAGATCTGTACCCTTTATTTACAATCATATTTATGTGATTACCCCAATTAAGATCTTTCCTTATATTTATACCTAGGTAATTACCATGATCCCCAAAGGGAACTTACACCCCATCAACGCAGTAATTAAAACTGAGAGGACTTTCCCTATTTGTGAAACTCACAACCTGACTTTTATCCCCATTTATCATCATACCATTGCCTACTGTCCATCTCACAACATTATTAAGGTCATTTTGCAGTTGCTCACAATCTTGTAACTTATTTATTACTCTGTACAGAATAACATCATCTGCGAATACACAAGATACTGTACCACGTAATACTGTGTTCACAGACTTAAACACTTGTTGTAAAGATATATACATTTGAGTAACACGCTTGTCGATCCTGAACATAAATTATGGAAATTCTGAGATAGCTTTCACCAACATATAATGCCAAGCCGCCACAAGTGCTACAATACTTAATGCGTAAACACTCCACAATTTATCGATCAGCCACTTTCCACGAACATAACAAGACTACGTTCCACGAACGTTTGAAGTCCAGTTCATTGTAGCCGTGTCACTCCAGTACCGTGTATCAGCACTACTTCATTCCCGTACAGTGTGTCAGTTGTCGTTCTAGTAGTTCCCTTCCGCTGTGATGTCGAAGTATATAAAGACTTCGGCATTCCCCTTTCTCTTACATGATACGTCTGGATTGGTCCTTGCCAGCCAATCATGATAGATCCTCTTGTCAAGACCATGCCCTGAACTACTTCTTGGTCCCAAGACATAAACAACCTCTCTGGTGTTTTACATGAGTCATAGAACTTTCCTAGTACAACAACAAGCTCAACTCATCAGACTGGGATGTCCGTATGAGTCATACAAATTACCAGAGTCCAATATAGCAATTTTTTCCCAGTACAAAACAAATTACTCATACCTACATATGTGGATATCTCCCAGCTTACACATGTAAATGACAAAGTATACAAAAGAAATACTGATAATAATAATAATAATAATAATAATAATAACAATAATAATAATAATAATAAATCGAATACTGACAATAATATCTCTCACTTTTACATATAGTGCGAGGGTGTGATATATGTACTATCACAAGGGGCCACCGTGGTAGTTTACTTAACGGGGTAAGCCAGTGAATCCCTCATATTTTACGTCCGTCCTCCCTGATGATAATAATAATAATATTAATAATAATAATAATAATCAACCGTGCCCGATCAGCTTGCGTGGGGGTCTAGCTCTGAACTGAGTAGGAGTTAGGCATAACTCTATGTAAGACACTGGGATGGGGGCCCTCAACCCCGACACGGCGCGTCCCAATGGCTGATAGGGAAAGTTCCTGTAGATATGCAGGGCAGGTGCGAATAAGGCGTAGCCAAATAAGCACCCGCGAATCAACTGAGGGAACAAGGAAAATGGTCAACGGCCTCAACGGCATAAGAGGATTCATCCCGATGGCGGAGAGGGCGGAAGAACTGACTGAAATCCACTTCGCGTCTGACTTGCAGCAAGCGGCAAAGTGGTCAGCGTCTGTTCACCAGAGGTGCGGCTGGAAATGTATGTTCTGGAACTATCCACTCCAGTCCTATGAAACTGGACTACGGTCCAATACTTGGATAATCAAGTACCATGAGGCGTGGCAGAAAACAAATTTGTACCCCAGGTGGTAACCAATCCACTGCTGACATTAGCAGCACAACCAGACTATCGGATTCTGGGGAGTCTGGCTGGACACGCAAACAGAGGGAGTCGGAGACCTCTGGTCAACTTCGCCCAAACAGCAAAACATTTTTCGGAACACTGAACATAAATTCTCTCTTGCGGGCAGGGAAATTGTACGAACTAGAGCAAACCCTAAATGATCAAAAAATAGAAATACTGGCACTGCAAGAAACGAGGCTGACTGACGAACACGCAATGGATTTCGGGAACTACAGACTCTTCAAAAGTAAAACAGACAAACGGATTCTCAAAAACACACCCCATTTAGAAGTTGCTTTTGCAGTCAAGAAGAGCATACTTAACTCAGTAATAGGTGTGAAATGTGTTAACAATAGGCTAATGACAATCACCCTAAAGTGTGCAAACAAGTCATACACACTGATCAATGCACATATGCCAGTCAATGAAGACAATAAAACAGATCGCCAGAAGGTAGACAAATCCTGGGAAATACTAGAAGAAACAGCATCAAAAATTCCTCAAAACCACGATAAAATTCTGTTAGGAGATTTCAACGCTCAGCTAGGCAAGGAAAGGAAATACAGGAAAACAGTTGGAAAATTCCCAGCACATAAATGGACGAACCAAAATGGACAGAGATTAGTCGAATTCTGCCGGGCATTCAACCTTAAAGTCATGTCGACTCACTTCAGGAAAAAACCTTCTAAACAAATGACATGGAGATCACCCAACTCCCTCTTGGCCGAGTTTCAAATTGACCACGTGGCAATTTCGTACCCAAACCACAGAGAAATTATGAATGTCCAAGTAAGGAAGGGTGCAAACATAGACTCAGACCACTATCTGACAAGAGTCAAACTACAGTTGATACCCCAAAGGTTCAGAAGAAGGAAGCAAATAATTCCGAAATTTGATACTAGTCGGATCCAGCCATCTCTCACTGAAGAATTAGAGAAAAAGCAGTCCAACAATTGGCAGCAACTCAAGACCAAACTAACTGAAACAGCACAAACACTGATTCCTCTGCAGAAAAGAAAAAAACACCCTTGGTGGAACGCAGACTGTGAACAAGCCATTCAATCCCGGCAGAATGCATACAATAAGTGGAACAGCAAAAAGACCGATAAGAATCACAATATGTTTTTGGCAGTCAGGAAAGAGGCAGCGAAATTAATCCGACAGACCAAAAGGAAATTCGAGAAAGATCAACTACTAGAAATTGAAAAGGACTTCAAAAAAAACCACACACGAAATTTCTACAAGAACTTCAAAACAAAGCTAACAGGGTATCAGCCACAAAACCTTTGCTTTAGGAAAGTAAATGGGCAATTTGCATTGAACAATCAAGAAAACTGCACCGAACTTGCAAGGTATTTTGAAGAACTGCTTAACTGCCCAGAGCCAACACAAAGATTTCCACTTCAGGAACTTGACTTCACAAACCCAAATTCAGTACCACCGGATGAAGAAGAAATTACCAGACAGATAAAGCGACTTAAAATGAATAAAGCTGCAGGTGAGGATGGGATCATAGCAGAAATTCTCAAATCAGCAGGCCCTAATACTATAAAAGAATTCACCGGTATCATCCAAGAGATTTGGGAAACAGAACAAATTCCAGAAGATTGGAAAAGTGCACTAATTCATCCTTTACATAAGAAAGGAGACAGAACAGACGTAAATAACTACAGAGGAATCTCATTGGTATCTGTTGCCTACAAAATTTTATCTCAGTGCCTTCTCGATAGAGCCCAACAACAACTAGAACAAAAAATTGGAGAATATCAAGCAGGTTTCAGACCAGGCCGTTCATGTCCAGAGCAAATTTTGAACCTAAAGTTAATCCTAAGGCATCAGAGAATTTGTAGCAAAAATGTAGTTTGTACTTTTGTTGATTTCAAAAAAGCCTATGATTCAGTTGATCGTCAATCACTGTTTCAGATATTAAAAGAACAGGGTCTAGACCGGAAAACACTCGCAATTGTAAAAGAGACATTGACAGACACAAAATCTAAGGTTAAATTCATGGGGGAAATCTCAGACCCTTTTCCGATCAAAACAGGAGTAAGACAGGGAGATGGGCTCTCTCCACTACTCTTCAACTGCGTCCTTGAAAAGGTAATACAGGAATGGCGCAAACAGAAGTCTGTCCTCAAGATTGACCAACCAATCACTCTTGGTAGGGGCAAATTAGCAGTAGACTGCCGGGCATTTGCGGACGATCTGGCAATCTTAACTCGTGACGTTTCAACAGCCATAAACCAGATCGAACTCCTGAAAGAAACAGCGGAAAAAGTCGGCCTCCAAATATCGTTTGAAAAAACTGAATACATGACCTGCAGCAAAGAAGCCCCTAAATTCATGGAGACAAAATATGGCAAATAAAACGGGTCCAGCAATTCAAATATCTCGGTGAAATAATTCAGGAAAATGGAATGGAAACAAAAGCCAATGAAGTTAGATGCCAAAAAATGGAAACTGCGTATAGACTCACCCAAAATATCTATAACAAAAAGTGTCTCTCCAAGCATGCAAAACTAAGACACTATAATACAGTTATAAAACCAGAATGCCTCTATGGATCAGAGACACTAATTTTGAACAGGAAAACCGATCTAGAAAATATTCAGAAAAAGGAACGCAAGATCATTAGAAAAATTTTAGGCCCAAAACTCGTAGATGAACAGTACCGCCTTACAGGGAAACAGGAAATCAAACAATTTTCTAACATTCACAGAGACATCAGAAAACGCAGATTAAGATTCTTTGGACATATAAAAAGGATGAACCCAGATAGACTTACCAAGCAAATAATTGAATTTTATGAAAACCGAAGTAAAGCCAAAACGGACACAATAAAATGGATTGGTGAAATTAAAACAGATCTCAAACTGGCAGGAATTACACCTGAAGACATCCAAAGCCGGGTTATCTTCAGAACCAAAGTTCATAAGTGGCAAGTTGACCAAGAGGAAAAACCAAAGAAGAAGACCAGAACAGCATGGTCTCAAGAGAGAAAAGAAGCACACAGCAAACGAATGAAGGAAGTGTGGGCACAAAGAAAGGCAAATGCATGTCTCTAAGTACTTTGCGTAGTCCTAATGGGCTCATTCGCAATATAATAATAATAATAATAATAATAATAATAATAATAATAATAATAATAATAATCTCTGTATCAATATAAAGTGTTCTTGATGGGTGTTAGAACGTGAAGGGCACAGTGGGACTGCTCATCAGGAATACTACTGCACGCAACATAGTTTCTGTTAAGCACGTAAATAAGAGAATGATGTGAGTAGATTTTGTAGCTAGAGGAATTAGGAAGAGAAATGGTTCAGTTTATTCACCACGCGAAGGTGCAGATGAGGAAGTTGACAGGTTTCATGAGGCATTGAGTGACAACGTTAGTCAGGGTTAACGGCAATGATAGGATAGTGGTACCGAGCGAGATGTCCAGCTCCATGGCTAAATGGTAGCGTGCTGGTCTTTGGTTCCCGGCCGGGTCGGGGATTTTAACCTTAATTAATTATTTCCACTGGCTCGGGGAGAGGGTGTGTGTGTCGTCCTTAAATAGACAATAAAAGGAAAAACAAGTAAATAATGAGAAAAATAAGAAAATGTCAGAAAAAGATTAAATTAAAAACATGGGGGCCTGGCCGTACTGTTAGTGGCGCGCAACTATGAGCTTGCATTCGGGAAATAGTGGGTTCGAACCCCACTGTCGGCAGGCCTAAAGATGTTTTTCCGTGGTTTCCCATTTTCATAACCTTAATTAATTATTTCCACTGGCTCGGGGAGAGGGTGTGTGTGTCGTCCTTAAATAGACAATAAAAGGAAAAACAAGTAAATATTGAGAAAAATAAGAAAATGTCAGAAAAAGATTAAATTAAAACATGGGGGGCTGGCCGTACTGTTAGTGGCGCGCAACTATGAGCTTGCATTCGGGAGATAGTGGGTTCGAAACCCACTGTCGGCAGGCCTAAAGATGTTTTTCCGTAGTTTCCCATTTTCACACCAGGCAAATACTGGAGCTGTACCATGCCACGGTCGCTTCCTTTCGGCGATTTTTCGATGATATGGACCACTATCTGATCTGCAGTGAACTAAGGATCACTAGACCAAGGATAGGGAAAGTGAAATCTGTCTGCAGACGAATAACAGTACTAAATCTCCAGGACGAGGAAATCATAGACAAGTACATAGATATGATTAGTGAAAAGTTCCAAACAATGGAAAGTAAGCGAGTTCAAGACATAGAAAGAGAATTGATACCTTAAAAGTATGCTGTAGTAGAAACAGCCAGGGAATGCCCAGGAACAACTGTGCGTAAAGATGGGAAAAAGCGAACATTTTTGTGGAATGATGAAGTGAGAGCAGCCTGTAAACGTAAATGGCTCCAAATAAGGACTGATGCAGACAGGGAATTTTACATAGGTGAAAGAAACAGGTCCGCCTCTGTGGTGTAGTGGTTAGTGTGATTAGCTGCTACCCCGGAGCCTGGGTTCGATTTCCGACTCTGCCACGAAATTTGACAAGTGGTACGAGGGCTGGAATGGGGTTCACTCAGCCTCGGGAAGTCAACTGAGTAGATGTGGGTTCGATTCCCACCTCAGCCATCCTGGAAGTGGTTTTCCGTGGTTTCCTACTTCTCCTCCAGGCAAATGCCGGGATGGTACCTAACTTAAGGCCACGGACGCTCCCTTCCCTCTTCCTTGACTACCCCTTCCAATCTTCCCATCCCCCACAAGGCCCCTGTTCAGCGTAGCAAGTGAGGCCGCCTGAGTGAGGTACTGGTCATCCTCCCCAGTTGTACCCCGGCCCAGAGCTTGAAGCTTCAGGACACTGCCCTTGAGGCGGTAGAGGTGGGATCCCTCGCTGAGTCCGAGGGAAAAACCTACCCTGGAGGGTAGGCAGATAAAGAAGAAGAAGAAGAAGAAGAAGAAGAAGAAGAAGAAGAAGAAGAAAGAAAGAAAGAAAGAAACAGAGCAAACAAAATAGTAGTTGTTGAATCCAAGAAGTCGTGGGAAGATTTTGATTATAACCTGGAAGGGCTATGTTGAGCAGCAAGAAAACCTTTCTGGACAGTAATAAACTATCTTAGAAAGGGAGCGAAAAAGAAAATGTGAACAGTGTTTCAGGTAAATCAGGTGAACTCATACTACAGATTTTTTTTTTTTTTTTAATTTTGCTTTAGGGTCGCACCGTCGTATGGAGAGTTGGAAGGAAGAGGCCGTGGCCTTAATTAAAGTACAGCCCCAGCATTTGCCTGGTAGTAAAATGGGAAACCACGGAAAACCATTTTCAGGGCTGCCGACAATGGGGCTCGAACCCACTATCTCCCGGATGCAACCTCGCAGCTGCGCGCCACTAAACGCACGGCCAACTCGTCCGGCTCATAACAGATCCCAGAGAACGCTGGACAGGCGGAAGGAATATTTTGAAAATATTCTCAGCGTAAAAGGAGTCTTTCTGATGACGTCGCGAATAACCGAGCTCATGGGGAGGAGGACAATGGTGCTGGTGGAATTACGGTTCAGGGAGTGGAATGGATGGTAAATAAACTCCGTCGTCATAAAGCTGGAGGAATAGATGAAATGAGACCTGGAATGGTGAAATATAGTGGGAACGCAGGGATGAAATTGCTTCATAGATTAATCAAGATTAGTAAGGTATCTTCTGATTGGACGAAAGCAGTAATTCACCTATCTACTTTATAAGCAAGAGAACAGGAAAAACTGTAATAACTATCGAGGTATTTCATTGATCAGTATACCAGGCAAGGTTGTTCATTGGCATCGTGGAAGGGAGGATGCGAACAGTGGTTGGGAGTAGGTTGGATGAAAACCAGTGTGGTTTTAGACCTCAGACGGGCTGTCAGGACCAGACTGTCAGTATGCGCCAGGTAACTGAAAAATGTTACGAGAGGAATAGACAGTTATATTAATGCTTCGTAGATCTAGAGAAGGCATATGACAGAGTACCTAGGGAAAAGGTGTTTGCCATACTGGGCGACTATGCGATTAAGGGTAGGTCATTAAAACAAATCATATGCATTTACGTTGACAATCTGGCTACAATGAAAATTGATGGTAAAACGAGTTCTTAATTCAGGGTACTTACAGGGGTTGGACAAGGCTGTAATCTTTCATATTTGTTCCTTAGAAGTGAAGCTTCCACTGTGTGTAGAATTATTTAGTTCTGTTTCCGGGTTGAACCGTGTTGTTGTTTTCCATACATTACGTACAATTTGCCGACGTTCCGATATACATTGCAGTATTCTTTGTCAAGGCGACTGAAATACCCCTACTCGAACCGAGGTAATCAGTCTCACAGTGGTTCTTGATCTTGGTCTTATATATCCTAGCCTTTCTGGCTGACGAAAGCTCCCTGGCTGTCAGTTGAGAATTCTGGAAATTATGTGTCACAGCCAGGTAGTGGGATATGCCCGCGCTGTTATGTAATTAGAGGTTCGACCTGCGTGTTTATGTTGTGGTCTGTATGTCTCATACTGTTCGGGTGTTTCCATCAATCACTACTGATCTGCATTTAGGGCAGTCGCTCAGGTGGCAGATTCCCTATCTGTTGTTTTCCTAGCCTTTTCTTAAATGATCGCAAACAAATTGGAAAATTATTGAATATTTTACTTGGTAAGTTATTCCAATCCCTAACTCCCCTTCCTATAAACGAATATTTGCCCCAATTTGTCCTCTTGAATTCCAACTTTATCTTCATATTGTGATATTTCCTACTTTTAAAGACACCACTCAAACTTATTCTTCTACTGATGTTCTCCCACGCCATCTCTCCACTGACAGCTCGGAACATACCACTTAATCGAGCAGCTCGTCTCCTTTCTCCCAAGTCTTCCCAGCCCAAACTTAGCAACATTTTTGTAACGCTACTCTTTTGTCGGAAATCACCCAGAACAAATCGCGCTGTTTTTCTTTGGATTTTTTCCAGTTCTTGAATCAAGTAATCCAGGTGAGGGTTCCATACACTGGAACCATACTCTAGTTGGGGTCTTACCAGAGACTTATATGCTCTCTCCTTTACTTCCTTACTACAACCCCTAAATACCTCATAACCATGTTCAGAGATCTGTACCCTTTATTAACAATCATATTTATGTGATTACCCCAATGAAGGTCTTTTCTTATATCAACACAAAGGTACTTACAATGATCCCTAAAAGGAACTTTCACCCCATCAACGCAGTAATTAAAACTGAGAGGACTTTTCCTATTTGTGAAACTCACAGCATGACTTTTAACTCCGTTTATCATCAAACCATTGCCCACCGTCCATCTCACAACACTATCGAGGTCACCCTGCAGCCGCTCACAATCTTGTAACATATTTATTACTCTGTACAGAATAACATCATCTGCAAACAGTCTTATCTCTGATTCCACTTCTTCACACATATCATTGATATATATAAGAAAACATAAAGGTCCAATAATACTGCCTTGAGGAATTCCGCTCTTAATTATTACAGGGACAGATAAAGCTTCGCCTACTCTAATTCTCTGAGTTCTATTTTCTAGAAATATAGCCACCCATTTATCACTCTTTTTTTCTAATCCAATAGCATTCATTTTTGCCAGTAGTCTTCAATGATCTACCCTATAAAATGCCTTAGATAGGTCAATCGCAATACAATTCTTGATTTCGATAGCCTCACGGATTTTCCTTTGAAGATTCCAAGGGATAGCTGCTAGGATCTTGGTCTTGTCAAATGATATTCCGTATCTTGTTTCGTACGAACGCTTGGCTACAGCTGAAATATCTGTGTTTTGGTTCTTGGTGTGATAGATGTGTTATTTTAGGCGGGTAGAGATCAGACTTTTGTTTCACCACCATAGCACGTTCCGCAGCTACATTCAATGCAATTTATACCTCTGTGTTTGGTTTGTAACTTAATTATTTTTCAATCAGTTACTACTGATCTGCATTTAGGGCAGTCGCCCAGGTGGCAGATCCCTATCTGTTGTTTTCCTAGTCTTTTCTTAAATGATTGCAAAAAAATTGGAAATTAACTGAACATCTTCCTTTGTAAGTTATTCCAATCCCTAACTCCCCTTCCTATAAACGAATATTTGCCCCAATTTGTCCTCTTGAATTCCACTTTATCTTAATATTGTGATATTTCCTACTTGTAAAGACACCACTCAAACTTATTCGTCTACTGATGTCATTCCACGCCATCTCTCCAATGACAGCTCGGAACATACCACTTAGTCGAGCAGCTCGTCTCCTTTCTCCCAAGTCTTCCCAGCCCAAACTTTGCAACATTTTTGTAACGCTACTCTTTTGTCGAAAATCACCCAGAACAAATTGCGCTGCTTTTCTTTGGATCTTTTCCAGTTCTTGAATCAAGTAATTCTGGTGAAGGTCCCATACACTGGAACCATACTCTAGTTGGGGTCTTACCAGAGACTTATATGCCCTCTCCTTGACTTCCTTACTACAACCCCTAAATACCTCATAACCATGTGCAGAGATCTGTACTCTTTATTTACAATACTATTTGTGTGATTACCCCAATGAAGATCTTTCCTTATATTAACTCCTAGGTACTTACAATGATCCCCAAAAGGAACTTTCATCCCATCAATGCAGTAATTTAAACTGAGAAGACTTCCTATTTGTGAAACTCACAACCTGACATTTAACCCCGTTTATCATCATACCAATGCCTACTGTCCATCTCACAACATTATCGAGGTCATTCTGCAGCTGCTCACAATCTTGTAATATATTTATTACTCTGTACAGAATAACATCATCTGCGATCTCTGATCATCTCTGATTCCACTTCTTTAGACATATCGTTGATATATATATAAGAAAACATAAAGGTCCAATAATACTGTCTTGAAAATTCTCCTCTTAATTATTACTGGGACAGATAAATCTTCGTCTACTCTAATTCTCCGAGTTCTGTTTTCTAGAAACATAGCCACCCATTCAGTCATTCTTTTGTCAAGTCCAGTTGCACTAATTTTTGCCTGAAGTCTCTCATGATCTAGCCTATCAAATGCCTTAGACAGGTCAATCGCGATACAGTCCAATTGACCTCCTGAATCCCGGATGTCTGCTATATCTTGCTGGAATCCTACAATTTGAGCTTCAATGGAATAACCTTTTCTAAACCCAAACTGCCTTCTATCAAACCAGTTATTAATTTCGCAAAAATGTGTAATATAATCAGAAAGAATTCATTCCCAAAGCTTACATGCAATGCATATCAAACTGACTGTATGGTACAGGTCCTAATCCAGGAGCCTGTAGTTCTATTGTGTCTTTTACTGGTGGTAGATAACGGGCTAGCTTCCGGTGTGGTTTATAGATGGTTTTAATGTCGTATTTATCCAGTATCTTGCCGATCTTGTCTGCAGCATTTCTAATGTACGGAAATATCGCTGTTTTCGGGCGGGTCAGTTCTTCTTTCCCGTTGTTTTCTACGGCGGCCTTTTCTTTGTTTTCTTCTGATTTTCCAAAGACTCGTCGGATGTTATTGAGCGAGTAGCCATTTCTCCTGAGGGTTCTCGTGAGGTATTCCTTCTCTTCTTCGAGGTGTTCTGCGTCTGATATCGCTATGGCCCTAATAACCAGATACCGTATATTAGAACGGCCTGCTTTTGTGATGGGTGGGAATGCGAAGAGGCGTGCAGGTACCTGTGTGTGTGGGTTTCCTATATGCTGCGTGAGTCAGAGTCCCACTGATGTTGCGTTTTACTAGGACGTCCAGGAATGGTAGTTTTCCGTTTACTTCGATTTCCATGGTGAACTGAATATTTAGGTGAATAGAGTTGAGATGGTCAAGAAATAGCTGCAGGTTATTGCTCCCGTGAAGCCAGATCACGAACGTGTCATCTACATAACGGAGAAAACATTTCGGTTTCAGGGTAGATGTGGCTAAGGCTTTCTGTTCGAAGTGTTCCATATACATGTTTGCTATTATCGGAGAGAGCGGCGACCCCATCGAGGCCCCTTCTGCCTGTTCGTAGCACTCCCCGTTTAAGTAAAATTAGTGGCGTTATAGCATTCTTTAGCTAGTGTTGACAGGTCTTCTGGAAGTTTCTGGTCTAATAGCGGAAATACTTCTGTTAGCGGCACCTTGCTGAAAAGTGACGTGACGTCAAAACTTATTAATGTCCATACTTTCGATTGACTGGTCCTTAAGTAACTGGATGAAATGTCGAGAGTCCTTCACGTAGGTTTCATTGTGTCCTGTATGTGACTGAAGTAGTCCAGCTAGGTAACAGGCGTCATCGTGCGTCGGAGATCCTATAGCGCTCACGATAGGTCTCAGAGGTATGCCTTCTTTATGGATTTCTGGGAGGTCATACAATTTAGGAGGTATCGGATCCGTAGAAATCGGTTATTCTGTATTTCGGCTGGAATACTGGAATTTTTTACTAGTCTGTGGAGTTCGTTCTTAATGCGGTTGGTGGGGTTTCTGATTTTCTTGTATGTAGAATCGGTTAGTAATTGTTCTATTTTCAGTGTGTAGTCGGTGCATGTAATTATCACCGCAGCGTTGCCTTCATCTGCGGGTAGGGTTATTGTTTCCGTATCTTGACGTAGTATTTAGAGGGCATGAATTTCTTCTTTGGTCAAACTGATGGCGGCGGCTTTGCGGTTCTCAGTAGACATGATAGGCCTATATCCTGTCTGATCTCTTCTGCAGATTCAGTAGGGAGGTGTCAGATTGCAATTTCAACTTTGCTAATTATTTCTTCCACTGGTAACCTATTAGGAGCTACTGCATAGTTGAGTCCTTTTTTCAAGGCCAGTAGGTTCAGTGAGTGGCTTATCTGTGAGATTAACTATTACATTCTTCTGTAGTGAATCAGATGGTTTCGGTTTCTGTTTTAGTAGGAGACAATCGAATTTCTTGTTTAGTTCGGCAGTGGCTAGTTCCAGTGTACGCTAGGATTGTGTGTTGCTAATGCTGTCTAACGTGGTTGAGTCATTGAGAGACAGAGCGCTGGAAAGTTCCAAGTGGAGGTGAAATAAAACAAGAAATTCCCAGAGCTTACGAACAACACTTGTCTAGCTGACTGGTTGTAATTATTTGCTTTAAGTTTATCACCCTTTCCCTAGTGCTCTGGAGTTACTATAGCTGCTCTCCATTCATTTGATAGAGATCCTTCATACAAACAGTAATCGAATAAATTTTTCAGATATGGCACTATATCCGAATTCATTGCCTTTAGTATATCCCCAGAAATCTTATCAATCCCAGCTGCTTTTCTACTGGTAGCTTTCAAACTTTGTACCTTTTTGTAAATAAATGTAATACAGTATCATACATAAACTTCGCAAATATTTGCAATCTTCTTTACCTGAATATGTTCTTGTTTTTACAATTTGCTTTACATCGCACCGACCACAGATAGGTCTTATGGCGACGATGGGATAGGACTGGGAAGGAAGTGGCTGTGATGATCTTAATTAAGGTACAGCCCCAGCATTTGCCTGCCGTGAAAATGTAAAACAATGGAAAACCATCTTCAGGGCTGTTGACAGAGGGTTGAAACCCACTATCTCCCAAATACAAGCTCACAGCTGTGCGTCCCTAACCACATGGCCATCTCGCTCGGTGAATATGTGCCTTAAATCCAACTATCTTTACATACAGCTGACTCAATATTTTTGCCTTCTGTAAGGCCTCACACACACTCTCCTTGTCCATTAATGATCCCTGTAATATCCTTCCTGGAACGTTTTCAGCCTTAGGGCACTTAAGTAGGCCTACTTATAATTAAGTACTTATACATACCATTCCATTTTTTCCTAAAACTCGTATGACTGTCAAGTATGCCATCACATAATTCTTAGCTGATTCTTTTTGCTAAATTCAATTTCCTAGTAAACTCCTTCAATCTCTCCTTGCTTCTACACAGGTTCCTAACTCTATTTCTTTCTAACCTGTGCCTCCTTCTTAATCTCTCTATTTCTCTGTTATAATAAACTGGATCTTTGCCATTCCTTACAACCTTTAAAGATACAAACCTAATTTCACACTCCGCAACAATATTGTCTTATACCCATCCCAGCCCAGAGTACAAACACCATGCGTTCGGTCTGGGTTTATATTTATAAGAGAGACCCTGTAATTGCAAGAATGCAGAGAGCAGTTTTGTTTGGACACATACCATACAGTCAGTCATATTGATTTTGTCACAACAGTGATTCACAGTCTACAAGGTAGTTGAATGTACAATCCATATTTTGTATAGCCTGTTGAGTTACACCATATTTAGGCCTATAAACAAACGAATGAATGAACAAATAAATAAATAAACATAAAACAAACAAACAAATAAGTGAGTAAGGGAAGTGAAATAAACAAATAAATAAAAATAATAATCACAGGCATATAGTCTTAACTACCACACTGCAGATCTTCTGAAGTGGTTTCAACTGGGTGGTAGCCAAATGTTTCACTGGTCCTTTGTATCAGTTTAACTATTAGAACGGGAGGATAGTTAAGTAAGGTAAAATGTTGCAAGAAGTTCAAGACTGTGAAATTTTGATCAAGTAGAGTTGATGATTTGTGACAACTGGGAGGAGTCCACACTGAAGTTGTGAATGAGATTGTAGTGATGCAGTCATGATAACCTTGTGCAGGCGTTCTTGTTTCCATGGACATGAGCAACAGCTGACGACCAACTCTGGAATCTCTGTTGTTGTTGTTGTTGCTTTATTGCGTCTTCATTCAAGGAACTTGGGATAAGATCAGGAGAGTGAAAATGGAGGACAGAGTTGGCTACAATTAACTATGAATTTCTATAGTGAAACAATCAGCAAATATATCTTGGAGACCCAGATATGAATGGAGTTTGCTGCTGTGAGATTTAAAGGTACCATAATATGACTGTACAGCATGATTTTAAAACTCAAAATTAGTGTAATATTTTGGTATTTCATTGGCTAATGGCTTTTAACAGAAAAGCTGAATTTCTCACCTACTAATAAGGTTGCATTTGTCTGTCCACTCAGATCCACCATCTGTAGTTCCCATCCCAGAGAGTGGTCAGGTGATTGTTGAGCTGGGAGACGAGGTGAAGATGGCTTGTGAGGCCTCAGGCGTTCCTCATCCCATAATTACATGGGTTACAAAGGCAAGATATTTTCTCCTTAGTTTTACTTCCTATGTTTCAAACTTTATAAACAAACTTGTTGAAGAGGATAATTTCTGATCATCTTTGAGTATTCCAAATGGAATTAATGTTATAGAATACTGTAGTTTAACCCCTCAACAAGGATGTCAAGAAATATTCAGCCCAGTTCAGTCTGGAAATAATCAGATGTCATGTGATGCTAAGTTGAAAGGCAATTTTTTCTTCTGACAGTTAAGTGATTATTTCATGAACTTTTCATATTTAGATAAGAATACAGGCTTCTCAATCTAAGACTATAGCATTTTGTCCTATTGTGCCGATGTCCACCTCAGTTGCAATGGCACACTGGCTAGTACTACACATTTACCACTGTATGCTTCTACTTCAAAGTGCTCTACACAGCTGCTTCACAAACTGGGGTGAAATCCTGTATACATAGATGAAGTACCAGGGTAACCTGTTTTCCACATTATCGATAGCCTAAATTTGTGGAAAAGAAATGTTGGCTTCCTGACAGGAATGTCATTTGTTAACTTTTCAGGCATATTTTTGGAATTACACTCCTTTACTCTCACATTACTGTAATAGATAACTAGAAAGAAAGGATTTCTTGGCTGAATTGCCAGCATTGCAGCTTTTAGTTCAGAGGGTCTCGGATTTGATTCTCAGTCAGGTCAGAAAATTTAGACGTATCTAGTTAATTCCCCTGGCTTAGGGTTGGATGTTTGTGATTGTCTCAATATGCATCTCTTCACACACACACACACACACACACACACACGCACGCACGCACGCACGCACGCACGCACGCGCACACACACACACACAACTTGCTACACTACCAACCATCACAGAAAAATATAATAGTGATTAATATATCCTTCCAGACAGGAGCTGGCATCAGGAAGGATATTCAGCTGCAAAACAGGGCCAAGTTCACATCTGAGATAGGATTCACGCCCACAACCCGACCAGGATGTGAGGAAAGCATCAAAGAGGAAGAAGATGCCATGTGTGAAATACTTTAATTTCTCTTAGTACTGATGACCTCAAGGTTAGGCTTCTTGGAAAAAATAGTTTCTCTTTGAGTAAATATTTACATAAACACATTATAAAACTTAACCAAACCCAATGGCACTACAACCCCAAAGGGCCATGCCCTACCAAGCGACTGCTGCTCAGCTTGAAGGCCTGCAGATTTAAAAGGTAAATGAAATGGCGTATGGCTTTTAGTACCGGGTGTGTCTGAGGAATAGTTCAGTTCGCCAGATGCAGGTCTTTTGATTTGATGGCCATAGGCAACTGCGCGTCATGATGAAGATAAAATGATGATGAAGACGACACATACCTCCAGCCCCATGCCAGCGGAATGAATCAATTATGGTTAAAATTCCCAACCCTGCTGGGAATCGAACCTGGGACCCCTGTGACTAAAGGCTAGCATGCTAACCATTTAGCCACAGAACTGGACATTTAAGAGGTGTCAGTCATTTGGACAGCACGACGAATCCTCTCGGCCATTATTCTTGGCTCCCCATGGCACTACAGTCCTTGAAGGGCCTTGGCCTACCAAGCCACCGCTGCTCAGCCCGAAGGTCTGCAGATTATGAGGTGTCGTGTGGTCAACACAACGAATCCTCTCAACTGTTATTCTTGGCTTTCTAGACCGTGGTCGCTATCTCACCGTCACATAGCTCCTCAATTCTAATCATGTAGGCTGAGGGGACCTCAAAACAGCCCTCAGATCCAGGTAAAAACACCTGAACTGGCTGTGAATCAAACCCGGAGCGTCCGGGTAAGAGGCAGGCATACTACTCCTACATCACGGGGCTGGCCTTGGTTTTCTAAGTAGTTAAAATATTTGCAAATTCACATTCTAATAGTTTTTTCACAAATGTTCACATCTTTTGCCAATTCTGAAAGTAAATTCTCAATCTCTGCTCAGTAATATCTTACTTTTCAATCCTAGTCATCTACAATCCAAGCTCAGATGGAGAAAATTTTGGAACTACATGAGGAGATCCTTGGTTTGCTCGCCATGCTGTTAAATACCACATACAAATACAGGAATGTAAATAGGAACACATGATAGGACAAACACAATGATAGGGCAGTATTGGAAGAGGAAGCAATAGAAGAGGAAGCAATAGAAGAGGAAACAAGGATAGACATGTAAACATCGAAGAACAAGGACAAGCTCCACATCTTCATACTCTTGCCAATTGTATTCATCTTTAATTTTTTGTCTTTTCCCTTTTCCTGAGTATATCTGGCTTCCTTTCTTGTGGAAAAAAGCTTTACTATCAAAATATTGGCTGAGAGGGTAGGAAAAATGGTTGTATATAATTTCTAATCACTAGATTGTGTATCAAAAGCCTGGATTCAATATCAAACCTCTCCGCAGTGTTCATATGGAGAGAGGGATTATGACGCTGTGGATGGTGATTCGTCCCTCAGATGGGGATGTTAAACCTTGAGCTGACCCCTTCATGTTATTCAAGTGGAATAGGCTATGTGCTGACACCAGGTTTCACCCTCTCCCTACCTCGTTATCATCATAATCATCATGATCATCATCACCTCACACCCAGACGCACAAGTCACCTGCGAGTGTCAAGTAGACAAACGTGCACCAGGTGAGCCAAACATGTCATCAGACATACCCAGCACTAAAATCAATCAATCAATCAATCAATCAATCAATCAATCAATCAATCAATCAATCAATCAATCGATCAATCAATCAATCAATCAATCAATCAGTCAATCAATCAATCAATCAATCAATCAATCAATTTCTTGTCACTGTAATAACTTAAATTGTTTTTGAAAATTTGTTTCATTGTCACTGAATATATGTGCTGGATCTTCAAGTCTGGGGGTCATTCTCAAACTAATGAGCAACAATTCTTTCTAAATCAGGATTTATTATTATTGAAAACCCACACGGTTTTGTCAGGTCAGAAATATAACCTTTAAAATTGTTGAGTCTATTGAACACATACTGCAAAATTTATGGAAACACTATAACATACCTGTAAAAGAAAATATCTTATTCATGTTGCACAAAATTGTCAAGCATACCAGGTGGAGGGAGTGGATATACAGCGGCTAGAGCTGCACTAATATAAGATAAAAAAAACCATGTTCAAATATATGAAGGTGTTGAACACAATCTCGTTCGCAACCATGTGGTTTTCTTTTGCACTCATTCATAATATTAAACACCCTTTCATAATCAATGGCAAGTTTACTCAATGTAAACAATTTTGAAAATACAATACACATGTTATAAAAGTAATTTGAAGGAAATTAATGATGTCCTTATAAAACAAATCATATAATTCTGTAATTAATAATATGTTTTCTTTTACAGATAATGTATGTATGTATGTATGTATGTATGTATGTATGTATGTATGTATGTATGTATGTATGTATGTATGTATGTATGTATGTATTATCCGCACACTTTATCTTGGTGCATTTGTGTACGGGGGTGAGGAGTAAGGAGGGAGCTGTCCCGGTATCGATAGTGCTGCCTGGTGCTGCCTGGTGCTGCCAACTGAATGAAAATGAAATCTGAATTGATTCGAGAATATGATCGATCGATATGAAATTTCTAAACCGTTATCATCTTAAGCCAACAACTATGTCACATACACATAGTATAACATTATAAAATATTTCTCGATGCGAATCTTGTTCCTAGCATGAATTCTATACTTTGGCTTTGTTGTGTAAACAACAACAGTACTAGTACGTAAAGTGTACGCCAGATGTCGCACAACGATGCTTAAGCGATTCATAGTTTGTATTTCAAAGGTTGCCAGTACGAATCTCGAATATCGCCGAGGTCGACCGATTCAGCACTAGGGTGTAAATGCACCAAGATAAAGTGTGCGGATAATATGTATGTATGTATGTATGTATGTATGTATGTATGTATGTATGTATGTATGTATGTATGTATGCATGTATGCATGTATGTATGTATGTATGTATGTATGTATTTATTTATTTATTTCCAACCCTTGTCTGATTTCTCTACAGGGTCGGGTATGAAGTAAAATGAATCTCTGTAGCAAGTTTTTATGACTGGATGCCCTTTCTGACATCAACCTCATCAGAGGAATTAATGTGATTAAGTTAATGACGTGATATACGATAGTAGGAAGGGAAAGGTGAAACTCAGTGGTGGCACATAGCCTGCTTCTGTCAAATAGAACCAAGGGATCGGCTCAAGGCTTAACATCACCATCCAATAGATGAATTACCATCAACAGCGCCATCTGCCCTCACTCCATATCAACACTGCAGAGAGCTTTGGAAATTGTATATCACCACTTCTCCTATCCTGTTAGCCAACATTCTGATGTGGACTTTTTTTTTTTTTTTTTTTTTTGAACAACAGGTTCATGGTGTCAGACTATATAGACTTTTTTTTTTTTTGCTATGGGCTTTACGTCGCGCCGACACAGATCGGTCTTATGGCGATGATGGGATAGGAAAGGCTTAGGAGTTGGAAGGAAGCGCCCGTGGCCTTAATTAAGGTACAGCCCGAGAATTTGCCTGGTGTGAAAATGGGAAACCACAGAAAACCATTTTCAGGGCTGCCGATAGTGGGATTCGAACCTACTATCTCCCGGATGCAAGCTCACAGCCGCGCGCCTCTACGCGCACGGCCAACTCGCCCGGTACTATATAGACTTGACGTCTAACAATCATGGCCACCATGCAGGCATAGGTAGTCTACGTTACAGTGTTTTCATATATTTTGTATTCAACAGACTGGAAAAAGTACATTAAAGCTTATGGAGAAAATTATTTATTGATATACAGCACAGGAACTTCATTGGACCTTAGCTAGAAGAAGAACAATGTGGACTTAAGGGTGATAGAACAACCACTGACCTCATCTTTACTGTTAGGATGATTACAGAAAAATACTGGGAGGAAGGAATAGATATCATCTTTGTCTTCTTGGATCTTGAAAAGGCTTATGACAGCATGCCTAGAAACAAGATCTGGGATTGTCTATCATGAAGAAATATTCCAGACTCTCTCATCAGAAAAGTGAAAATGCTGTATACCCATTGTCAGAGCTGTGTCCAAACAGGGGGCGGATATTCAGATTGGTTTGTTACTTATAAGGGAGTGCAACAAGGTAGTGCATTGTCGACACTGCTATTCATCTCTGCAATGGACAAAATCATAAAGAAGGTGAAACAACAGTGTGTCAGTACTGATTTCAAGGCATTGACTTTCGCAGGCAATGTGGTGATTTGGGGTTGCACAGAGGATTAAGTATAGGAGAAACTAGATGCCTGGAACATCCAATTTAGGGAGTTTGGCCTAAAAATTAGCCCTACAAAGACAGTAGCCATGAAAATTAACAGGTAAAGAAGAAGTATAAATATTATGCTGGATGAAAAGAAGGTAGCAGAAGTTGATCAGTTCCAATACCTTGGCAACATTATAACTCGAGATAGCCATTGCTTAGATGAAATCAGCACTGGGATTCAGAAAGGAGCTCATTTGTAACATCAAGTCAGAAACCTCCTCTGGGACAGCCAAATTCCTTCAATATCTAAGAAAACTTTGTATCAGGCCTATTTTGTACCAATAACAATATATGGTCTGGAAACTTGCACCATCAACAGAAGGGATAACAGCAGACTCCAAGCTGCGGAAATGAAATTCCTGGGGTCACTACTGTAGAATATGAGATGAAATAAGATCTGGAATGAAAAGGTCCGCGAATACATCCAAGTGAAACCACTCAACGAAATTCTAGCATCATCAAGATTGAGATGGTTTGGTCACCTGAAGAGGATGGATCTGAAGAGGGTAGCACAAAAATGGTTTGACAAAGATTTGGAGGGAAAGTGACCTAGGGGCAGACCAAGGACACAATGGATCTCCCAAATAAAAGATGATCTGCAAGAAAAAGGAGTGGAACTGTATAAAGTTGAAGAAGAAGTGTACTTGCATACACATAAGTGGAGAGCACTCTTGCACCGCAATCGGGAAACTGGAGACGATCAAATGATGATGAATAGACTGGAAAAACTTTAATATTATATTAACCAAGTTGACACTGAAAAGAATGGCTTCCATCTTAATAAAGTAACAGGACAGACATATGTGTGACAGAACTTTCTACCTCATTTTTCCCAATTTCCACCTTGGTGAACTGAGGAGAGTCAGGGTGCACATTGTCATGTTAAATATAGCAGCCAATGTCTTCTTCTTCTTCTTATCATCATCATCATCAATGGTGGTGATTATTGTTTTAAGAGGAAGTACGGCCAAGCAACTATCCTCTATATAACACTAATCAGAGAGAAAAAATGGAAGGGACCCGACATTTCAAAAAATGAAGGTATTGGCCAAAGAAAGACAAGGGCCACGAAAGGTGTGAAAATGAAAGACTCCCTAGAATTTGCAAACCTAAAACCGTCGGGGTCATAAAAGAACAAGAGTTGACCAAAGAAGGTCGGATAGGATAGATGAAAGTGAGCAATTCCAGGACTCAGCTAAGGGCCCTGTGGTCGCCAACCCACACTCTTAAGGTTAGAACCACTGGGGATGCATTTAGTCGCCCCTTACGAAAGGCAGAGGATACCTTGGGTGTTATTCTACCACCCCCACCCACAGGAGTTGAATCTGTGAAAACCTCTATGTGATGAAGTTTTCAGGGAAATACTGACCCGCATCACATAATCATTAAGAAAAAGTATTCTTTGATATAACTTGCACAATATTGAACCTTAGAGCCGACTTACACAGGGTCACGTGTAGTGGCCAATGCATTCCACAGCCACTAGCCAGTTTTAGAAAAATCTGAAAGTAAATGGTCTGTGTAGGTGTTACCGACTAAACAGTGGCTCACCCTTGTTACCAATCGTGCAATCAAGCATTTGTGGTGGTTATAACAGACCATCATATAGCATTGGTGCATTTAGAAGGCACCACAGCCACAGGCCACTGCAGCCATTTTATAATTGGTTTGGTCACTCCCAGTCTCTTGACCAGTGTTGAAGGATTGTTTTTGACCAACAGGACTTGAACTGGCTAACCACGGTGTCAGGAAATATAGACTTGACGTCTAACGATTATGGCCACCAGGCGGGCATAGGTAGTCTACGTTATAATGTTTTCATATATTTTGTATTCAAAAGCCACAGTCGACCACAGTCAATTGTACTTTTACTTCATAAATTAAACATTAAAGATGTTATATGTACAGAGGTCCAACCTGCTATTTTTGTTAAATGTCACCACTTATCTATTGATAAAATGTTACCTCTCACTAATTGACAGAAGGTTCACAATGTTATGCCGGCCCCGTGGTGTAGGGGTAGCATGCCTGCCTCTTACCCGGAGGCCTCGGGTTCGATTCCTGGCCAGGTCAGGGATTTTTACCTGGACCTGAGGGCTTGTTCGAGGTCCACTCAGCCTACGTGATTAGAATTGAGGAGCTATCTGATGATGAGATAGCGGGCCCGGTCTCGAAAGCCAAGAATAGCGCCCAAGAGGATTCGTCTTGCTGACCACACGGCACCTCGTAATCTTGCAGGCCTTCGGACTGAGCAGCGGTCGCTTGGTAGGCCAAGGCCCTTCAAGGACTGTAGTGACATGGGGTTTGGTTTGGTTTTTACACAATGTTATACTCAGTGTGTCACAGGATACAAATGCTTCCTCGGTACCAGTTATGCAGGCAGATAGAGATGAATTTCATTATTTCATTATTCCCACTTACATAGATTTTAGGGTAGCGGCAATGACTTTAACTAAGCTTCAGTCTTTAAGAGTCTTATTGACAATACAGGTGTAAAATGAAATTCATTCCCGTAATAAGCTTCAGTCCTGACATTTTCCTGGTGGTGAAATGGGAAACCACAGAAAGTCATCTCCAGGGCTGCTGAGAGTGGGATTCAAATCCATCATCTCCCAAATGTTGCACGACATGTACCACATAGCCAATTTTCTCAGTATAGTGCTTTTGACAATTTTTCAAACAATAAAGGATGAACACGAATCTCTACTATCTCTCTTATTGCAATTGTGCTTTTGTTGCTGTTGTTCAAAATGTTGTTTTGTATAGTATAATATTACTCTGACTTGCTAAAACATACAGTAATCCTACAAACATTACATAGTGAAATTAAAATTCTTAATTTAGGAACTCCAATAACTGCCTGGATATTGAAAGGAACTGTACAGGTAGTATTTATGTAATAAAATATTTGACACTAAGCTCGATAGCTGCAGTCGCTTAAGTGTGGCCAGTATCCAGTATTCGGGAGATAGTGGGTTTGAACCCCACTGTCGGCAGCCCTGAAGGTGGTTTTCCGTGGTTTCCCATGTTCTCATCACCAGGCAAATGCTGGGGCTGTACCTTAATTAAGGCCACGACTGCTTCCTTCCCAGTTCTAGCCCTTTTCTGTCCCACCGTAGAAATGTGTAATATTTATAAAAAAATCTATATAATTTAAATTTGTACCATTCTTTCTTTGTCTTGCTATATTGGTGAATTACAGCTGAATTATAGCTAAGATGGATTGGGTAAACTGAAGAGGAAATAACATTTTATAGACCTGAAGTTTTACTTAGAAAAATGTTAAATATTATTGACACAAGGTTTTTTCAGTATTTTATAAGAGAGAATACTTAACATTAATTAAAGTTGTACAATGAACATTAGTTAATTGTTTTTACCTTCTTTATTTACTACTAGTTACTAGTTATTAAAATTATTTTCTTTGCAAAGTAAATATTTTTACAGAAATAAATTTATATTAACTAATATTCATGTTTTTCTAATTAGAATTATTTTAAATATATTTTGTTAGGAAGAATTAGTTAATGTGCAACAACTGTGACACCGTCAATAACTAATGTATGTATGTAGCCCATGTACGTACAGTATGTATGTCCACCCCTTGTCCCGTTTCTCTATGAGTCAGGTATGAAGTGAGATGAATTTTTGCAATCAATCAGTCAATCAATTAATCACTACTGATCTGCATTTAGGGCAGTCACCCAAGTGGCAGATTCCCTATCTGTTGTTTTTCTAGCCTTTTCTTGAATAATTTCAAAGAAATTGGAAATTTATTGAACATCTCCCTCGGTAAGTTATTCCAATCACTCACACCCCTTCCTACAAATGAATATTTGCCCCAATTTGTCATCTTGAATTTCAACTTTATCTTCATATTTTGATCTTTCCTACTTTTAAAGACACCACTCAAACTTATTCATCTACTAATGTCATTCCACGCCATCTCCCCACTGACAGTTCGGAACATACCATGTTCTGTGCTAGTATGGGTTTAGCAGTTATGAATACATTCTTCAAGCATAAGGCTATTCACTGCTACACATGGGAGGCTACAGGTACCAAATCCATAACAGACTATATCTTAACCGACTTCGAATTCAGGAAGTCTGTTCGGAATGTACGGGTTTTTCGGGAATTTTTCGATGATACAGGCCACTATCTGATCTGTAGTGAACTAAGTATCTCTAGGCCTAGGATAGAGAACGTGAAATCTGTCTGCAAACGAATAAGGGTAGAAAATCTCCAGGACGAGGAAATTAGACAGAAGTACATGAATATGATTAGTGAGAAGTTTCGAACAGTAGACAGTAAGCAGGTTCAGGATATAGAAAGTGAATTGGTGGCATACAGGGATGCTGTAGTAGAAACAGCAAGGGAATGCCTAGGAACAACTGTGTGTAAAGATGGGAAAAGGCGAACATCTTGGTGGAATGATGAAGTGAGAGCAGCCTGTAAACGTAAAAAGAAGGCTTATCAGAAATGGCTCCAAACAAGGGCCGATGCAAACAGGGAATTGTACATAGATGAAAGAAACAGAGTGAAACAAATAGTTGTTGAATCCAAAAAGAAGTCGTGTGAAGATTTTGGTAATAACCTGGAAAGGCTGGGTCAAGCAGCAGGGAAACCTTTCTGGACAGTAATAAAGAATCTTAGGAAGGGAGGAAAAAAAGGAAATGAACAGTGTTTTGGGTAATTCAGGTGAACTCATTATAGATCCCAGAGAATCACTGGACAGGTGGAGGGAATACTTTGAAGATCTTCTCAGCATAAAAGGAAATCTTCCTAGTGGTGTCACGAACAACCAAGCTCATGGGGAGGAAGAAAATTATGTTGGTGAAATTACACTTGAGGAAGTGGAAAGGGTGGTAATTAAACTCCATTATCATAAAGCAGCAAGAATAGATGAAATTTGACCTGAAATGATGAAGTATAGTGGGAAGGCAGGGATGGCTTCATAGAGTAGTAAGATTAGCATGGAGTGTTGGTAAGGTACCTTCAGCAGATTGGACAAAAGCAGTAATTGCACCTATCTATAAGCAAGGGAACAGGCAGGATTGCAACAACTATCGAGGTATCTCATTGATGAGTATACCAGGCAAAGTATTCACTGGCATCTTGGAAGGGAGGGTGCAATCAGTGGTTGAGAGGAAGATGCATGAAATCCAGTATGGTTTCAGACCACAGAGGTGCTGTCAGGATCAGATTTTCAGTAGGCACCAGGTAATTGAAAAATGCTACAAGAGGAATAGACAGTTGTGTTTATGTTTCATAGATCTAGAGAAAACATATGACAAGGTACCAATAGAAAAGATGTTCGCCATACTGGGGGTCTATGGAATTAAGGATCGATTATTAAAATCCATCAAAGACATTTATGTTGACAACTGGGCTGCAGTGAGAATTGATAGTAGAATGAGTTCTTGGTTCAGGGTACTTACAGGGGTTAGACCTTTGCTGTTCGTAGTTTACATTGATCATCTGCTGAAAGGTATAAAGTGGCAGGGAGGGATTCAGTTAGGTGGAGATGTAGTAAGCAGTCTGGCCTATGCTGACAAGTTGGTTTTAATTGCAGATTGTACCAAAAGCCTGCAGTCTAATATCTTGGAACTTGAAAATAAATGCAATCAGTATGGTATGAAAATTAGCCTCTCGAAGACTCAATTGATGTCAGTAGGTAAGAAATTAAACAGAATTGAATGTCAGATTGGTGACACAAAGCTGGAACAGGTAGATCATTTTAAGTATTTAGGTTGTGTGTTCTACCAGGATGGTAATATAGTACCATAAGTGAGATTGAATCATGTTGTAGTAACGCTAATACAGTGAGTTTGCAGTTGCAACCAACAGTGTTCTGTAAGAAAGAAGTCAGCTCCCGGACAAAACTATCTTCACATCGTCGGTCTGTTTTCAGACCAACTTTGCTTTATGGGAGTGAAAGCTGGCTGGACTCAGGATATCTTATTCATAATTTAGAAGTAACAGACATGAAAGTAGCGAGAATGATTGCTGGTACAAACAGGTGGGACCAGTCACAGGAGGGTACTCGGAATGAGGAGATAAAGGCTAAGTTAGGAATGAACTCTATGGATGAAGCTGTAGGCGTAAACCGGCTTTGGTGGTGGGGTCAGCTTACCTAGGAGAATAATGGACTCTGTTATGGAGGGTAAGAAGAGTAGAGGGAGACCAAGATGACATTGGTTAGACTCAGTTTCTAACGATTTAAGAGGTATAAAACAAAATGAGGCCACAGCACTAGTTACAAATAGAGGGTTGTGGCGACATTTAGTAAAATCAAAAAGGCTTGCAGACTGAACATCGAAAGTCATAACTGTCTATAATAATAATGTATATGTATGATACTCTTTTGTCGGAAATTACTCAGAACAAATCGAGCTGCTTTTCTTTGTATTTTTTCCAGCTCTTGAATCAAGTAATCCTGGTGAGGGTCCCATACATTGGGACCATACTCTATTTGTGGCCTTACAAGAGAATTGTATGCCCTCTCCTTTACATTATGACCAGGTGCCCTTCCTGACGTGAACCTCATCAGAGGAGTTAATGAGTCAATTACTAATGATTAACTAAAGTAATCTGTGATGGATTCGAATAACAAGATTTTTCAAAGTTACGGATAATTGTAAAATATTTATTATGAGAAACAAAGTAACGACTATGGTGTCACTTACCCCAGTGTGGGAACCAACTTTTTTCTGCTGGGAAACGCTTGTTTAGTCCTGTGTCATTTCCTGTCATATCTTATTTTATGTAATTTATTTAGTGTATACTTAACCTTTCATGTAGGTGTAAGTATGGTCAGACAGAATAACAGGCTTCATAGCCTGAGTCCTGAACCAGACAATAAATAAATAAATAAATAAATAAATTAGTAAAATGACGATTTTGACATGCGACAACAACTGAAAAATTTACTGTAACCCGCAGTTAGATCGTTAACCAATATGAAATATAATCCTCCAGTCAAATATAGGATGTTTTCGCATTTTCCTAACCCTTCGGCTTTTCATTTTTAATAGAAGAGCAAGGAGATGAAGTTCATCATAGGACACCATTCTCTCTCTCTCTAGTGATTATTCCCCCAATGTGAATTGAGCAATTATTCATAAGTTGCATCAATGATCGCCCAGTACTTAAATCCTCTGGCAACTAGTGACATAACTAGTTGCGCCACTAGTCGGCCTTGGCTAATAGCGACCTTAACAATCAAAGTTCTAAGTTGAAATATTTCACATAACAGTTTTTGAACGTATAATGATAATGATGATAAATTATTATTATTATTATTATTATTATTATTATTATTATTATTATTATTATTATTATTATTATTATTATTATTATTATTATTATTATTGCTGTTGTTGTTATTGTTATACCATCAGTAAGGCCTCTCCCTAATGATAGGCAACAAACACCTTGAACACCTGGGGGTGGTGAACTCTTATGAAAATATGCTGAACTTTCTGAAATGTACTTGATTTTCAAGTTTTTAACAGATGTCACTACTTTTGATTTTGGAGTACCACCTAGGCACTTGGGTTGTGTACGACTTAGTAGAGTATTGTAACTGTTTAGGGGTAGGTATAAGAAAGCTTTCATCTTCTGTTTGTAAGTTGCCACTACTGTTGGTTCAAATTAAATCAACCAATCATCTCCCAGCTCGCCCCTCTAAATACAGATAATCTTGGACCTGATGGAGCTATCTGGTTCAATCAATTCAATCACTACTGATCTGCATTTAGACCAGTCACCCAGGTGGCAGATTCCTTATCGGTTGTTTTCCTAGTCTTTTCTTAAATGATTGCAAATAAATTGGAAATTTATTGAACATCTCCCTTGGTGAGTTTTTCCGATCCCTAACTCCCCTTCCTATAAACTAATATATGCCCCAATTTGTCTTCTTGAATTCCAACTTTATCTTCATATTGTGATCTTTCCTACTTTTAAAGACACCACTCACACTTATTCGTCTACTGATGTCATTCCACGCCATCTCTCTACTGACAGCTCGGAACATACCACTTAGTCAAGCAGCTCATCTCCTTTCTCTCAAGTCTTCCCAGACCAAACTTTGCAACATTTTTGTAACGCTACTCTTTTGTCGGAAATCACCCAGAACAAATTGAGCTGCTTTTCTTTGGATTTTTTCCAGTTATTGAATCAAGTAAACCTGGTGAAGGTCCCATATTTGTGGTCTTACCAGAGACTTATATGCCCTCTCCTTTACATCCTTACTACAACCCCTAAATACCCTCATAACCATGTGCAGAAATCTGTTCCCTTTATTTACAATCATATTTATGTGATTACCCAAACTGCCTTCTATCAAACCAGTTATTAACTTTGCAAACATGTCTGATACAGTCAGAAAGAATGCTTTCCCAAAGCTTACAAGCAACAAATGAGGTTATCCTCACAGGAAGCTACAGATGAGGTGGGCCAGCATGTAAGGTAGGAAGCAAGAATTTCTCTCTAACATCTGAACTTAATTGTGTGTGGTAACAGGAAGATACCAAAAAAAAAAAAAAAAAGAAAAAGAAAAAAGAAATCAAAATCTCTTTATTTGCAAATGAGGTATCTACCTTGGTGGCAAATGGTACACTAAAATACATTACTGTCAAGCACTAAATATTAAATTAACAAGAGAAGAAAATTTTCGTATAATACGATATTATACAATTTACGCTAACAATTTTTTCTATTAAACACACAGCTCATCCTTAATAAATTTATATTGATTACAAAATTCTACTTATAATATCTCCTGTACTACTTACAAATATAGTCAACTGATATACAGTATGTGGAATTACTTCAAATGATACTATACAACTGGTATAAGATTAAACTTTACATTGCATTTATTTACTTTCTTTTTTTTTTTTTTTTTTTACCCATTCCCTTCTAGCATGTAATGGTTAGGGTGAGCTGCATTTACCTTGATTTTAAATTAAGCTTTCTTAAATTCAGTTAGTTTTGTAATATGTAGGTTTCTAGGCCATCTGGACAGAGTGTAATCACCCTAGTGTGTGTCATGTAATTCTTAAGGATGTATGAGTGTGGACATTCATTTTCCTTGTTCACTTTGGTTTTTGGTGAATAAGATTTTCTAATTTTCTAAATTTTTCTTCATACTTTTCGGCACTTAATTTCTTTCCTGCCTTAGTCACCATCATATGACTTACCCTCTGTGTCACTAGGCCTTCTGTCCTATTAGCTTTTATGGCAAGTCATGTCACAGGATTCGTTGAGTGGGTTCAGCATCCCATTCTATTATGTTCTTATCCTTTCTATTAAACTATTTTTCTCTTTCTTGGATGTCTGTATGAGCTTTGGCTCCTGTTTCCTGGATACTTCTGATCCATATGTTTTGTGTTGCTACACTGTTAATTAAGGACAGCAAGTGTCAAGTGGTGTAAAAGCTGATAAGCTTTATTTTCAAAGGTACCTGGATGTGAATTCAAGGCCCGTAAGGCCATTGTAAAACAAAGTTGAAGGTCTGATGTCCTTCTCAAGGAAAACATTTATTATTGGTAGCTCTAGCTGCTTATTCTCTGACAACACCAAAGATGTTTTTAAGACTAACAAGTCTTGTACTGTAAAATGGGAATTCCTTCTCCACTATTAATGATTAAGTTCTAAATCTTACTAGCATATCGTAAATTCCATTCCTTATTGTTATTTTGGTTATTGTTAGTTGTTGTTGTTTTTGTTTTGAAAAGAACACTGAAACAAGAATAATAAGAAAAGATAAAAGATCAATTGGAGAATACATTCAAAATTTAAAGTTTTTGTGTGGTCATTTATTCAGTTGCCTATGCCCTAACACTTCTTCCCCTCTACTGCCCTTGTATTCCAAAACAATTTTTATTATTATTATTATTATTATTATTATTATTATTATTATTATTATTATTATTAGCACTACTACTAGGGACTGCCTGGCCAAGGCGGTAAAGCCGTGCTTGGTTTGCCTGGAAGAACGTGGGTTTAAATCCCCGTCAGGAAGTCGTCAAATTTAAGAAACAAGATTTCCACTTCCGGAGGTGCATATGGCCCTGAGGTTCGCTCAGCCTACACCAAAAATGAGTACCAGGTTAATTCCTGGGGACAAAGGCGGCCGGGCGTAGAGCTAACCATTCTACCCCATCACGTGCCGAGGTTACGAATGGTGGAAGCCTTTACCTTCCACCACTCCAAAGGCCTTCATGGCCGGTTCGGAGATGAGTTTGCTTTGCTTTTTGCTTCTACAACTAATACTTTAAAGAAATCAAACCCTCTTTCCCACAGGGAGAAGAACTTCAGTTGCTGGACAATCGGCCTAAACTGAGATTTATAGCAGACAATCGAACTATGGCTGGAACATATGAATGCATTGCCAGTAATGGAGTTGGAGAACCTGCCAGAGCTGTTATTGAGCTTAGAATTCTATGTAAGTTTGCTTTAAAATGGTATAAATGTAAGCAAGAAACTGGAGATAACATGAAAGAAAACATTCTTAAGTTACAACAAAGTTACATTCTTGAGTAAGGCATAATGGTATTTATGGAAACAAAGATTTTCAGGGTAAAACATAATAAACAAATGCAGTACATAAAAAATTTATTGCATGTGTTCATGAATTCTTTATTGGTAGGTTTGTTTCTGTCATGAAAATCCACAGCCTGTTTCCAGTCACCCGACTGGGTCAGGAATGGAATGAATAAAGCCCCATCTAACGGCAAGGATAGGAATTGTGCCAGCTGCCGAAGCCTGTCACACTCCTCTGAGGCAATGATTAATGAATGACATGATATGAAATTATATTGGAGAGTGTTGCTGGAATGAAAGATGACAGGGAAAGCCGGAGTATCTGGAGAAAAACCTGTCCCGCCTCTGCTTTGTCCAGCACAAATCTCACATGAAGTGACCCGGATCTGAACCACGGAACCCAGTAGTGAGAGGCCGGTGTGCTGTCGCCTGAGTCACGGGGGCATTTTTTTGTTTTGTTCCTGTCATATTTGCCTAAATCTAAAATATCAATGTCTTAAATTCAGCCATTTTAACCTTTACATGCATGATATAGCATGTCTGGAACAAGGTTGCTCAGTGGTTGGCTGGACTGTCTAATTACAGTCTGTATTGGATAAAACCAGTCTCAAAAGCCCAGAATAACGGCCGAGAGGATGCATCGTAATGACCACACGGCCCCTCATAATCTGCAGGCCTTCAGGCTGAGCAGCAGTCGCTGGGCAGGCCAAAGCCCTTTCAAGGGCATTAAGTGCCGTGGGGTTTGGTTTGGATTGGATAAAAATGAATTGCTAACACTCCTGAGGTACATGCTGGAGCCTAGTAGCACATAATAAGTGGCTGCTGCTGCTGCTTAAAAAGCATCACTTACTCCTGTCTAGAAATTCAAACTGCCAAGTGGGGTCAGAAGGCCAGCACCTCAACCTTCTGAGCCACTCAGCCTGGTGCTGGGTTTACTTTAAATATTGTACTACTCATGCAGAGTTCTCAGTTTTCATCTTCTACACATAATACAGTAATAAAACTGCATCCAGTTCCTTGGGTGAATGGTGAGCTTAGTGGCCTCTGATTCAGAGAGCATGACATTTTGAGCCCATACAACATCTTTGCTCCTGAACTGTTCTCATATTCACAGCATTGTTGTTACTGGGTATAGTAATAATAAGAATAATATTGTTGGCTTTACGTCCCACTAACTACTTTTTTTACAGTTTTCGGAGATGCCAAGGTGGTGGAATTTAGTCCCACAGGAGTTTTTTTACGTGCCAGTAAATCTACGGGCACGAGGCTGACATATTTGAGCATCTTCAAATATCACCGGACTGAGCCAGCATCGAACCTGCCTCGTTGGGGTCAGAAGGCCAGCACCTCAACTGTCTGAGCCACTCAGCCCGGCACTGGGTATACACTAGAACCTCGATAATTCGAAATTGGTTGATTCAAAATCTCACCTAATTCAAAAAAGCCTTCGTTCTCAGAAACATGAGATACGGTTTTGCATGTTATTTAAATTGTTTAATTCAAAATACGGATAATTCGTAATTCGAAGAACAATGTCGGTTCCATTACTGAAATTCAAACTTTTAATTCAAAACTGCCTTTAAATTACATTTTTAAAAATAGTCTTTTACAAAGTAATTTAAATTGAAATTTTCTGCATGCCATGAAAGAATGCGTCTTCTGGAATGTTCAGGGGTAGTTTTCCACACTTTTACTTCAGTGTGTCTACAGTGTGCTTCATATTTGCTAAGTTCAAGTGAAATCATAATTCTTTTGTATTCAGCATTTTAAGGAACACCACAATATCACATAGCAGGCAGTGTGCAGAGAAGCAGAATCCACAAACACTGGCGATGCCGAGAGTTGACAATAAAGCGTGGTTTATATACCGTAATCAATTCGTACGCACTGAACAATACTGTCAATGCCAATGAAACAGCATTATTTTTATTAATGTCGAGCCCAAACGGACTTATGGTTTTAAAGGGGAGAAGGGCCAGCTGGGAAATCATACAAGGGTGGGGGTCCCTGTAGTGTGTTGCAATGCACATGGAAGCGAGAGACTTCCTTCCCTCATCACAGGAAAGTTCGATAAGCCACAATATTTTAAGGGTGCCAGACACTTTCCGTGCAAGTAAAGGAATCTAAAAATGCAAAAAGTGCAGTAATCCAAAAGACAAAGCATTTGCACAGGGGAGCCAGCATAATTTGTCCTCGTCTTGTGTTTTTTTTTCCCCTTTCGTTGCGTGAGGTTATGTTTGCCAGTGCTTTATCCAAGTGCATTATTTAAATAATATAAATGCACCTTGTTGGATACATTTCAGAAAATGTGTTTTCTTTAGCATTTGAATGGTTTAAACTGAGAATCAAGGTGACTGCATGCATTAATGGGTCTTAGAATACTTAGTGACATGGCAAGGGTTGGCATTTCTGAATTACGAGAGAAGTGCCATGGTGGGAAATCATACAAGGATAGTCACTGTACTGTGTTGTAATGCAGACGGAAGCGAGAGACTTTCTACCCTCGTCATAGAAAAGTTTGATAAACCACGATATTTTAAGGGCATCCGGTACTTTCTGTCCAAGTACAAGGCATATAAAATGCATATAGTACAGTAATCCAATGAATAAAGCACTTGCACAGGGGATCCAGTATAGATTTCTCCTGGTCTTTGAATCATGTTTTTTTTTTTTTAATATTTCCTTGCATGAGGTTATGTTTGCCAGCGAGTTAGCCAAGTGCATTATTTGAATACTGTAAATGCACTTTATTGGATACATTTTGGAAATAGTTTTTTTCCTGGCATTTGAAAGGTTTAAACTGTGAATCAAGGTTAATTGCATGCAGTAACAGGTCTTAGAATATTTTGTGATGCCACAAGGGTTGGCATTTCTAAATTACGAGTTGGCAGTTAATTCAAAATCACGTCATTCGAAGTCTGATTTCTGCGTCCCATCGACTTCAAATTAACGCGGTTTTACTGTAGTTTAAATATTGTACTAATAATGCAGAGTTCTCAGTTTTCATCTTCTACACATAATACAGTAATAAAACTGCATCCAGTTCCTTGGGTGAACGGTGAGCTTAGTGGCCTCTGATTCAGAGAGCCCCCAGTTCAGTTCCCAGTCAGACTGGGGACTTTAATCTTAAATGGTTAATTCCCTTGGTTTGTGGACTGGGTGGCTGTGATGTCCCCAACATCCCTGCATCTCATACACTACACACAACACTATCCTCCACCACAACAACATGCAGTATCCTATACATGGCAGATGCCACCCACCCTCATTTGAGGGTCTGCCTTAGAAATGCTGCACCAGGCTAGCAATAGTCGCATAAAATTATAAATAAAACTGTAAGTGGGAGTGATTTTTATCTGTGGGATTGTTTTGCTATAATTCAGAAATTTCTAGAGATAATTCAATGAAATTTGGTTTAATTTTAGGTGCATTATTAACATGAATACTAGGCAAACAAGGTGCATGCAGTAAAAGAAAATGTAAATCAAGTCAGCATGAATTGCTTGATCTTGACCGTTTAAAGTCCTAGCATTCACAAACTACTGCAGATAGAACAAAAACATTAATGAAATTATTTTCTTAAATCTTCGGTCTAAAAAAAAAAAGGCAAAAAGGAAACATAGATAGCTCAAAATAAGCATTTTGATGGTTTCTGTCTTTAACCTTTACAGAACAGCACTATATTTGCATGATTATTTTCAAAATTCCCTTCATGACTCTTCATGAAAAATAATCTACCCTCTAAGTATGTAAATTTAATGATGACAAGAAAGATTTTTACATGAAATATTTCAAATGAACTGTTTTCTTGAAATTGTTTCCGAACAATGAACAAATAGACTGGTGATGATGGGAAGCATGTTCACTCAACAAAACAACTGGCCATGTTCAAAGGCAAAGCATAGCGCCAGCTTATTCAGAGGTTTAGTTTTATTACAGTGATGTTATTTTTAAACAGTTCCTGAATATAAACGAGAGAAGCCACAGAGAGTAGCTACTGCAGAATAACCTTAATGATAATGTCAGTATCTTGTGCCAGATATACTGTAGTAGAGGAAATAATATGGATCGTAATGTCATTAATTCGTACATGGTTCAGACATTCTTTGTGGGAGTGATAATCTTATTGTATTACACCTTAAAATGATAACACCATCACCACCACCAGACAATGGACAATAATGTGTCCATGTAATTTGTTTGAAGATTGATACACAATGTCTTCCATTTAGATCCACCTGAAGTATCTACAGACAGAAATTGGGTACATGCATCTCCTGGTATTCGTGCTGAAATCTCGTGCATGGTGACTGCAGATCCAGAAGCTGAGGTAAGCCTCTATATGACTCAAGTGAATTAAATAAATCAATATTGCACTAAAAGTAGAAAAGTAGAGAGGAAAATCAGTATATCTTGGGAAGAACCTAAGAGATGTTCACAAGTTATGAATGAAATCATATACAGAAAAACAGAAACTTGCATATGAACTTATACAATATAAGAAAAGTTGTCATAGCCCCACCTCCCCATTGCTCCTTCTTCCACACTGACTTTTCATTGTGTTTATTCTAATAAGTAATTTTATTGAAGTTTGTATCTTATTATATATTACTGTACTTGACAATTTTAGTTCGTTTCCATTTCTTATTTTCTCCTTCTGAGTTTCTAGTCTTTTATCACCTTTTTTTGTCTTTGTTCTTTTTTCTTTATCCAATTTTCCTTTCACCTCACACTTCTCTCATCAAGACTGAAGTTCTGTTAAATAAGTCTCACTGTCCACCTTCCTGATGAAGCTGAGGAGAAGAAACAACCTCGTCGGAGACTGAGAAGATGATGATGATGATAATGATGATGATGATGATTTTTATTTTTAAAAGCCTACAGTGCTAAGAAGAAATAGAAGAACCAGGATTGATGAAGGGAGAGTCCATCTATGTGAAGATAGCAGTTTATGAGGATTTGGAGATTATCCTTGGCCTTTTGTGTTTTTATATTTGTCCTTGTCTCTTCTTTCTGTAGCTCCTCCTTCCCACACTCACCCATCATTTTGTTTATCCTAATACATGTTCCTACCTTTTTATGTATGACTTTATTTTTCACTTTTTGTTCCTTTCCATTAGTTAAATATGTACGCAGCATATTAGGATAATACAAGAAAAAACAACTTTGAAGTTCGATCATCAGTCTGAGAGAAATACTGGTCCTATGCAAGGTGAATCTATAAACATGACATTGAAATATTTCCTATGTTATTCTATGTTATTCACCGGGTGAGTTGGCCATACAGTTAGGAATGTGCAGCTGTGAGCTCGCATCTGGGAGATAGTGGGTTTGAACCCCACTGTTGGCAGCCCTATAGATAGTTTTCCATGGTTTCCCATTTTTACACCAGGCAAATGCTGGGGCTGTACCTTAATTTAGGCCATGGCCGCTTCCTTCCCATTCCTAGGCCTTTCCTGTCCCATCGTCGCCATAAGACCTACCTGTGTCGGTGCGATGTAAAGCACATAGCAAAAAAAAAATTTTATGTTATTCAAAGTCAGCTCCAGCCAGCCTGAGGAGAAAGACCAAGAAAAGAGAGCCATTTATGAGCCAACAACAGAATATCCCAAACATTCCTAAAGAATTTCTAGCATCAAAATTGTTGGACTGTTAATTGGTGCCAGAGGAACAATGATAACTGATAACATTTTGTGTGAAATATCTGCCAAGTCTGGGGGTTCCTAATCCTCCTAGATGTTTCAATATTAGTGAACAAGGGCTCACTTCAAATTATCCATAATCACCTTTACAACCCACTTTAACAACTGCTCTTTATTGTAATTATTTAACACTGTTGATATGGAATACATATTTTGTCCGACCGCCCGCCCGCCCGCCCGACCAACCGACCGACCGGTCTATATAAATAAATAAACATAAAATAAGAGTTTCATCTGTGCATTACTCAGAATTGAAAAAGAATGGTATTTCTGTATTGATCATGTCCACAGTAACAAGGAAATGCACTTTTTAATTTTTCGTTATGTCTGTCTGTCTGTCTGTCTGTCTGTCTGTCTGTCTGTCTGTCTGTCTGTCTGTCTGTCTGTCTGCACATCACAAGAAAATAGCTAAAAGAAAATTTGATGAAAGTAGGTATGAAAAAGTTGGGTAATGAGGCTCTACACTTTAGGCTATAAATAATTTTATTCACACTGAGTGAAATGGTATTTTAGGGGAAGGCCTAAAATTTAATTCACTAACATCTATGCCACTTCATAAAAGAAAGAAGAACTCCCTTTATATCAGATGCCATGATATCACAGAGTCAGAAGAAAACTAAATGTGAGGGCCTACAATATGGAAAACACATATGATTGATCGACAGTAACATTACACTGACCATTGTTGTGATCTGTTTTGTCTCTTCTGCTACCTTTCATCTCCAATAGATGGGATTACTGCTGCATCCCGAGTAAAACAACATGCCTGAATATTTGCGGAGAGTAGCTGCACATGCTATGTGATTGTCCCATCAATGATGGATACTACAGCTAGCTACAGCAAGGAAAATTGTAAAGATAACTATCAAAATGAGATAAAGTCATGAAGGAACGTAAAGAAAGTAGGAAGAAGGACTCCCTTTGTACTGGATACCGTAATATGACAGAAACTAGATGTGAAGACCTACAGTATCAGAAGCTGATACTTGGCTTTTTTTTATACTGGAAGAAGGAGATCAAATGAATATCAGTAATAATACAAAACTGTATTAAACTGTAAACGGCCACAGAGAACAAGGAAGCAAACACGTCATGACAAGCCACTGAGTGGGAGAGAACAACACGAGGAGTGGACACAAAATATAATCATATACCGTACATGCTAAGTAGTTATTCCGTCAACATGCAGTGTTACCAACCCATAAATCTATTCTCCGCTAAATTTTAGTTGAAAATCCACTAAATTCTGCTAAATTTTGCAATAGCATATACCAGCTGTTTTAATTAAAGAAATTAACTCAACACTCACCAGTTTTGGAACAGGAGTTCATCATCTTCTCCTCCCTGCACTATATGCTCTGAAGCAGATATGCTGGGTTGAGGTCCTGTGGTGTCATATGAAGCCACATGATACCATTCTTTTTCGAAGTATATGCTGGCAGTTCTCATCAGCAAAGCACATATGGAAATTTTCAAATCTATTTCAAAAGTTATTTTCACTTTCATTACTGTTTTCATTGTTTTTGATAAGTGCAGAAAGAAATAATGTCAAACAATTTCACATTTATATTGCACTGCCAATAGATACACCGTCAGTATTTACGATCACTGGGAAGCTCAACCAACTGATATTTCAAAGCTCAATTATTTAACCACTCTATACAAAATATCTGACTACTTTTTAACCTATTCTTTCGACATATTGATGTCCTCATATCAAAAGAAACACGTTATCAAACACAACACTACCCGACTCATCAAGAGTGCAGTAACAATTGTAACAAATTCTGACTGAGGCTGCGGACCAGCTGGTCTAGAAAACGAGTCGTAGTATGCAGCATAAGTTCAATACAACAGGAATAAGTAGACTACTATGCCGTAGTAAGTTCTATATTATTTTTTTCTCCTGGTGATGAAAGGTGATATCGTTACTGCTGAAAATCGCTAAAAGAAGTTTGAAAGTCCGTCAAAAAATCCGCTGTCTGCTAAATGGAAATTTTTTCCACTGTTCTATTTAAAAATCCACCAAATTTGATGGAAAATCTACTGAATTGGCAACACTGTCAACATGGGTACTTCAGCTAGTAAATAAATAAATAACAACTATATATGTACCTTTCACATCCTTACCTTGTCTTCCTCATGCTCAAATACGTCAGCCTCGTGTCAGTAGATTTACTGGCACATAAAAGAACTCCTGGGGGACAAAATTCTGGCACCTTGCCATCTCAGTAAACCATAAAAGTAGTTAGTGGAACCTAAAGACCAATAACATTATTATTATTATTATTATTATTATTATTATTATTATTATTATTATTATTATTATTATTATTATTATTATTATTATTATTATTATTATTATTATTATTATTATTATTATTATTATTATTATTATTATTATTATTGTCGTCCTCTTCTTTTTCTATACCTGTCCTGGTTCACTTACTGCCAATATTCTGCTTGTTATTATGACAAATTGATGTAATTTTCTTTTGTCAGTCATATCAGTATCGTACTAATATATTTCTATTATAAATTAGGTACAATGGTTGAAAGATTCACAGTTACTGGAACCCAGACAACATATTTCAACATACCATTATGAAGACAAATTTCGCCTACTGTTTCGGAGAGTACAAGCAAGTGACTTTGGACATTACATGTGCCGTGCTACAAATAGGATAGGCACCAATCAGCAGACAATTCAGCTTTCAGGTAATGATTTTAGAAATTATCAGTCAAGATCTCAAAATGACCACAGCAAATTTCTAGGTATATTTTGGGACAGGGGATTTGCTGAATAAATATGTAAGAAAGCAAATTGGTAAGACATAGGGGATATAAATGCCTGCTCATAGAATGCTTGATTTTTAAATGTAAATGTTTTTGTTTGTTTATGTATAGTTTCAGCTGCTTAGCACCACATTTAACACCTGTCAGTCTTTCTGGATTTTCAGTACTCCTTCATTTTGGTGGAGAGTGTAGTTCTTCACTCTTTGGACCACTTCTTGCCAGTTCTTCTTCTCACTCTCTCCAGAAGATCCTTTATTCCATGTACCAAGTCCTGAACTTATTTCTTCCTTGAATCAGTATCTCAGAAGCACTGGTCAGATCCTCCTTCACTGCAGTTGTCCACAAAGTAGTATATTTCCCAGTCATGAGAGGATGATGAATTTTGGTGTTAGGCATTCGTGAGAGAGAACCATGAAACATAAGGCAGCCCTTCCTTGTAATAAGTGATAGCTTTTCAAATTTAGAGCACAGCTCTGATTAAAAGCTTATTAAAGTGAGAAGTCATCATCATCATCATCATCATCATGATCATGTTCTAAAAGCTAAGCCTTGTTGCCGCAGCAATAGATATCTATCTTGAGCCAGTCTTTTCAACTCAGAATAGGTCTTGGAGTTCATCCTCGTAAGCACGGGTCATCATCTTCCTCTTTTCCCGGCAATTCTTCCTTCGATGATGTTGCAAAGACTCCTCATGCTGCGGAATTGACCAATAAATTTTATTTTCCCTTTTTCAATTTCTGTAACCAGACTCTGCTTTTCTCCTATATCTCTGAGGAATCTGGTATTGCTCTTCATTTCAGAATTACTATTGAAATTTAGCATGGGAATAACAGATTACCCCTTGTGGGCGAAGAGCAGTCGATATCCCCTGACTGTCATAAAAGGCAACTGAAAAAAGGCAGCAGGGGCTCTGAACTTGGAAGCAAGAGTTAGCGATCACAGTTTCTGTAGTTAATTCTGGCATTGTTTCCACTTACCTGTGTCAGGCTCTTCACTTTCAAATTTCCTATCTGACCTCCGTTGGTCATAGTGTGCTTGCCGCCTCATTCTACTGCAAAAATGCAGCTACTGGATGTTGTGTTTATGTTCCCATTCGAGACATTCTATGCAAAAGCCACTGAGAACTGGTTGAGCAGCAATCCTGGGTGAATTGTAACTAATCTTCAGATCGCCAGGTTGTTTGCAGAAGATTTTGTGTGCACTGCAACAATGGAGACCGCTGTAAACGATTTCCGTAAGACAGGAATCTCAAATCAATCAAAATCAAAATCTCTTTATTTGCAAATGAGGTGTCTACCTCGGTGGCAAATGGTACACTAAAATACATTATTGTCAAGCACTAAATATTAAATTAACAAGAGAATAAAATTTTCCTATAATACAATATTATATAATTTACGCTAACAATTTTTTCTATTAAACACACAGCTCATCCTTAATAAATTTACATTGTTTACAAAATTCTACTTATAATATCTCCTGTACTACTTACAAATATAGTCAACTGATATACAGTATGTGGAATTATTTCAAATGATACTGTACAACTGGTATAAGATTAAAATTTACATTGCATTTATTTACTTTTTCTTTTCTTTATCCATTCTGGAACCTAAGTAGCAAAACGACCTGCCCCTTTTACCACCACTTTTCAGAGTTCCTGAAGGGCCTTCACAGCTACCGTAGCAGTCCCAGGGCCCTCAAAGTCCCCACTGTACTTCACCCCTACAGGCAGTCCCCTACTTTGGCTGTCCAAACTCCTTAGACCAGGGGATGGAATTAATTTATTCACACACATTTTTTATTTACATTAACCTGCACTGGTCGAATGCCCTCTAACATTTCATTTATTTTCTCTGTTGCTGTTTATTCTCTTTTTGAATCTTTCCATACAACCTCGATATCTTCACAGAGGAGGGCTACATCTTATAAGAGAGTCCAACCTTACAATGCAAACATCAATTTAATTAAATCAATTAGTACATATTTTGTCCTTATATCGTGGACATAATCAGCTATAGCTTAAATACCATTTAAAACTAAAAGATAAAGGTATCACATAACAAGAAATGGATAAAATTATGTAAAGGCTAAAATATCAAGTCCTTGTTGTCTAAAAGTCTTACATTGATTGTAAGATTAGGCACCAAATTGGCCTCTTCTTAAAATAGATCATGTTGATTTATACATTATCATACTATATTACGAGTTTGAATAATATTGACTTGTACTGTGAGGGATGTTGTGTGAAATCATGCTCAAGCCAGGTTGTTAAAAGTTAAGGGATTGAAAGAATATATCCTCGCTGGCTCAGGTTGATTTATCCACGTCTTGCTGTGGAGAGTCGACTGTGCCTAACTGAGTGTGATGCAGGCGTGATGAAGGGGCTGACAGTGAGGCGGGAAGTGTGTTGACTGGAAGAGTGTGAGTGGCCTGAAGTGTGGGCATAGGAGAGGGTGTGGAAAGGGAAGAAAAAGTAGAATGCTGATTAGTGTTCAGATGAAACACCTTGTTCAAAGAACAATTAAAAAACTTTTTAATTGCCATGTCTATGATTTTGTTGATATTCTCAGACAACTCATTCAGATTGCCTACAGGGTTCAATCTTTGGTCTAAATTAATAAAAATATTTTCATATACTGAGTGTGCACAATTAAAGTTATGGTATTCAACACTGTACAGCACAGACTTTAATGATCGTAGAAGTCTGAAATTTTGTGCATATGCTAACTAAACAATGCACTCGCGAATTATGCCTCAAAAATTATTAGTTTCAAGTTTTGCCACTAGACGAAAAAAGGCAAGAAAGATCAGACACATGATAACAGTGGTTCTGGGAGGTTTATTAGCATTTATGGTTACAAAAACTGTTCAATATGATTTCCGAACTTAGCAACATGCTGCATCAGTAACAGAGCATGGCCGACAGTTACCCGCAGAATATCGGGTGAAATCAGAGTGACATGTTGTTGTATGCTAGTTTTTAGATCAGGCAGAGACCGGACATGTCTCTGATAGACACAATCTTTCAAATATCCCCACAACTAGAAGTTACATGGATTTAGGTCAGGAGACGCGGAGAGTGATCATTAATGAAGGTTTCTCGAAGCAATTCTTTCACCTGGTGAGTTATATGTGGTGTTGTCCCATATTGAATGAAAATAATGGTGTGGTCACAGTTGCTGTTGTAAACAAGATAAGGTTTACAAGAACACAACTTATTTATTTGATTCACACAGAATTCTACAGTATGTACAAGAATAAAACATAAAATTGTCTTGAAGCAGAGTAGATGATTAATCTTGAGAGAGTTTCTGTTTCTATACACTATGTACACTCTGAATGTATTTACACTCACTGCTATCTTGAAAAGATAGTTCTTGGGAAAGATATAGTTCGTGATAGTTGAAAACTATCATTTGCACTAGCATAGATTAGCTAAGAGAGTTCCTTCTAACTTGAAGTGTCTGAGTTCATAAGCTTGTACTAAATGAAAGCTATGTTCACAATTAGAGAATCTAATGTGTGTGTCGGAGCTTGAGTGAGCTTGGGGATGTGTGGCACACAACATCAGGGCTCGACATGGATGAAGGAATGGGAAAGTGGAGTAGTGACCTGAGGTGAAACCTCATACTACCAGAATTCCGTCCACCTGGTCGAGACACATTTTTAAGAGGAGTAGCCTCCGTGTTCGACGTTCAGTGTATTCTGGAGCAGGACACTGGGGAGAATCCTCATGAGTGACAGACAGGGAGCTCCTTATATACTGCACACGACGTAACAGACACGCGCACAGAAGACTGCGCGTTGAGCCTCGAATGATCCACGCTTGCGTGCGTGCGGCTGGCTGGCGCTGAGCGAAGAGAGCGGAGGACATACAACAGTTGCGTTCCTGCAAAGCTGGAACCACATGTTGCACATGAAGGTCCCTACAACGTGCAGATATCACTGTACACATGACAGGCACATGAGAGGTCACCTCCTTAAAGACAGACCGAGAATGAACGATTCTTAAAATATTTTTATGTAACAGTACCGGCTTTGAACCTATCTGTGGGTCATCTACAGCTGCTGAAGAACCTGAATGTGTAGCAAGGCAAAAAGCACGTCAGAGCTCAGATGGGAACCACCTGTAGGGAGGGATACCAATTTTGAAGACCGTGTCTTTTGAAAAATTTTGTCTTTAGATTTAAAGCTTCAGTATTCTTCAGTTGATGATAACAAATTCTCACACTTCCAAGGCAAAAGTTCAAATTCTACCTTAGTCAGTACACTGAAGCTACTGCATGTCAAATCTCAAGAAATATTATTTAGAATCAAATTTCAACATGTGAAGAATTTTTGTAAGAAAGTGATGGACAGTTTTATGGAAAAACAGTGTGTATTGTTTTTAGTGTATTTTCAAACATTTCAGAAAGGACATGGGTTCATCCATTTTCAATTATTAGAGAGTAATAATTATGTATTCAATTAGATAAGAGACGCTATGGCTGAAGAAGTCTTAAATTAGACGAAACATGTACCAAAAAATGTATAACATATTTTAACATTGAATGTGTTCTCACTTGTAAACTGAAGTGTATTGATTAGGTGGATCATTAAACCTAATACTAGTTCTTAATATCTTGGTATTTACCACCTCACCATGATAGGACGCTGTAATATTATACTCGTATTAAACACTAGAAGGCAGGAGTGTCCTTTCTAGATCATATGAACCTGAAACACCGGCGAAACACTAAATTCATATTGTGACCGCTGTAAACCTAATAAATGCTATAAACTGCCCAGTGTGCTGTATGAAACCATAATGTAGTTGGTAAAGGCGTGGTAGAGTGGGCTTGCATGTCAGATAGGAGGTTCAAGTCCGGGGCGAAGATTACAAATTTTTGAAATATTTGTTTAATACATACTGCATGCAGTGCGAGTTCAATACCCGCTTTTATGTAAATTGTGTGTGAATGAATGTGTTTGTGGCGCTAAGAAGGGCTGATTAGTTAGCAGGCTGGACACATACAGACCGGAAATGATAGGAACACAACTGCCCTGACAATGTTTTATCTCAGCAAATGCTCGATGTGATGACCGTTTTAGTTTATGCACATCAGGCCCGGTGTCCATTAGATCGTATTGCGCATTGAAGCATTCGAGGTGTAATTGCTCGGCATGTGTCCGTGATGAGTTGCCGGAGCTGGTCGGTGTTTTCTGGGGCTTGAGTATAAACGATGTTCTTCAAATGTTCCCACAAGTAGAAGTCTGATGGTGTTAAATCTGGTGATCTGTAGCGGGCCTATCGCAGACTAGTGGCTGGTTGGAAATCACACCTGTTGTCCTTAGGCGTCTTTCAACATGGCAGAATGTCGTAGCAGCTGGGTGTCGCCTGTTGTGATACCGTTTCTGGTACAGACATAGTGCCTTGCACGCAGTTTGTCTTGCTTCCCCATAAATTAGGAGCATGTCAACATATTCCTCTGTGAAAAACATGCCGAATGAACTCGGAGATTACATTCAGGCTCTAACCAGCGGAGTATGCACAGGGCACAAGATGAATAACAGTGTCATTGTACTGTTTGAATGTGGCAAACGTAGGCCTGTGTTTACGTATTCAAACATCATACCGATGCAAAAATATTTGAACGATGCAGGATTCGAACCACCGTTGGCACATTCTGTCGATTTCTAAGTCAACACCTAACCACATCCGCTACACTACACTGCTAGAAACATGCTGGTAGTACGATGAGAGCAGAGTACATACGCCATTCAGTTCGGTGTTTAAGACATTAATTACTGCACTGTTACCTAGTTTTATCCATTGATTCCCCTCTTCATTATATCCAGTCACGAGGCACGACACATTAACATAATTACATGGTAAAAGGACGTTGCTACATGATTTCAAGGCGTCATGTTTTGCGAACAGACAATATAACATTTTGCTAGGGTTCAGAATCGTGTGCAAAATGTGCTCACTGAACATTAGTACAGTATGCCTGCAGGGGAAAAGCACCCCTATAACCATGTGCACTTTAGTTGGGCTGCAGCAAAAGATATTGGAAGGGGCTCTGAGTCACACTGTATATCAATTTTTAGTCTTGTCCATAATATTCCCTGAATTTCTGTTAAAGGGACAAAATATGGGCCCCCTACCTTACACTTCTGGAGACATATTAAGTTGTTCCTAACAATGATATATTTGTCATCTGGACATGTCTCATTAAGCAATAAATGGCAAAAGGAAGAGACTTTAAGTTTACTTATTGAAATTAAATGAATATAAGTAGCTTAAAAATAATAGAAGGCAGTATTTAAACAATATATAACAGATATTTTCAGACAATAGTTCCACAGTTTTATTACAAAAATGTCAAATTATTACAAGAGACATACACTCATGTTAAAAAAACAAAAAAAAAACAAAAAAAATCAACAGAACACCTTGAAAGACTAGAGGTAGGAAGTTTATAACATCAATTCACTTGATATCCGAACACTTCACAAAATTTGGTTGGGCACCAGCTACATTTTAGGCAACTTCATTCTCATCTGTGGCATGCCTTTTCTGATCTGATAGTGAAAGCCTTCATGCTGTGATTCTGTGAGACATTTTAACAGCTTTTCAACATCATCTTTCCTTTCCTTTTTCATAGGAAGTTTCTTAATGCACTTGTCATAGAAAACATATCCCCTGAACCCATTAATATGTACTGATTATGTCATAATTATTTCTAGCAAGTTTTCATAATTTTACATGCTACCATAGTTACTGCAATATATTTTAAACTGCTATTTAATCTTGTTCAAATTTGTGCAGCTCTTATCTACATAATGTGCCAGCAAACAATCACATCATTATAAATATTTAATGATTAAATCATGAATGTCTAACTGAATAACTCACCGTCTTAGAAATCCACCTGAGTGTGGATTGTTTTGAAGAAAGTTTAATAAACACAGGCCTACATTGCAGTCTGGACTCCAATAGATGGAAACCACACATCTTCACATCTTCTCTGGGGTTTTCTCTTCTTTTTAGTAGGAGGGATTTGTTTTAAGCGCCTCTCCACAAATCGCTTTGGTGATGGATTGAGGGATTTACCACTGGATAGTGATAGAGCTGATGGAAGTTGTTTCTTTGTTTGTATCAGGGGATTCTGTGTACTGTGTAGTATATAGGACACATTAGTTGGCCCACATTCACCTGTAGGCACATATCGTGAATCAACAGGTGTCCATGACCACTCAAGTTGATCATCACTAACACCATCACTACTGTCATCATTGTTGACTTGATAACTGCTTTCAAGCTGTGCATAATCATCTTCACTAACAAAATAATCATCACTTGACTTGATCTCATCACTACTTTCAACTAATAACTTCTTGAAACTTGCCTCAGACAAGCATAAACATTACAACATGTGGTGCCTGTCAGCTGACCATAGGGTGGCAAAATGAACTTGATGAAATAACTTCTGTTATATGCTACTCAACGAGACAAAGATGGTAAATGAAATGGATTTTATCTTGTAAATTTCACTAAGAGTCCTCCATATTACTATGTTGATAGAGTGGAAGTAGCTCATGGGGACCACTGTAAGTACCTGGATATTAATATAAGGAAAGATCTTCATTGGGGTAATCACATTAACAAGATTGTAAATAAAGGTTACAAATCTCTTCATAGGGTTATGAGGGTATTTAGGGGTTGCAGTGAGGATGTGAAGGAGAGGGCTTATAAGTCACTGGCATGGTTCCAGTGCATGGGACTCTTACCAGGATTACTTGATTCTAGAACTGGAAAAGATCAAAAGGAAAGCAATGTGAATTGTTCTGGATAATTTACGACAAAAAAGTAGTGTATTTAAACTTAAGAATTTCATTTTAAAGACCGTATTGAACCGAGAAAAATAGAAAAGTAAAATTAAAAATCCACCTTTTCAATACTAAAATTAAACTAAAGAAGTTATAACATTTACTCGGAACTAGTTTTGACGCTGGTGAGTGTCATCTTCAGCCAAATATGAGAACAGGCAATCGTAAATAAACATATCATTATATCAATGCACATATAAACACTCTTAATTTGGGACTTATGATGCCCCTAAAAGTATCTGGAGAATAAAACTTCAAATAATCACAATTTAAAAATCTTGAAGTCACGATTAGAATGACACTTAATACAGCATACTTCTTTTCACTCGAGTTAGAACTTTGAAAGTACTGAGTTCGACTTAGAACTGTAAGATTCTCAAATAAATAAAAAGTTTTTTCTTAAATGAAATGTTATACAAAGGTCGAATCACATATAGTTTTTCTCTGTATATATGACCTTGGGTTGGAAGGCAGGCTGTCAGTGGAGAGATGGCATGGAATAAGCTTGATGTTAATCATGATTGTTGTTTTAAGGGGCATAGCAACTAGGTCACACTGTCCATTGGCAGGAGTGAATTCTTAATAAAGGCTAACACATTGCTATTACTAGCCTAGCTGACACCAGCTTTTATATGCCTGTACCCTGAAAGATCTCTTGATTTTCATCATAGTGTCAAAACTCTCTTGTGTCTAAAAATTGGAAGTATTCTCAGCAAGATCATCCCTATTGACAGGCATTTTGTGATTTCTTGAGAATTAACTGCATTTTGTGGTTTCTTGAGCATTGACTGCATTATGTCACTTCTTCTCTCAGATTCCTCACTGCTTTGATGTGCTCACTGTCTGCTCTGTTTACAAGCAGTCAAAGCAAAATCATCTCCTTACAGGCCATGAAGGCCTGGGAGGGGTGGACGGTAAAGGTCACCACCATCGTAACCTCGGCACTTGATGGGGTAGAGTGGTTAGCTCTACACCCGGCCGCCTTTGCCCCCAGGAATGAACCTGTTACTCATCATTTTTGACATAGGCTGAGTAAACCTCAGGGCCATGTGCACCTCCGGAAGTGGAAGTCTTGTTTCTTAAATTTTTTGATTTCCTGACGGGGAATTAAATCCATGTCTTTCAAGGTGAACTGAGCACGCCTTTACCGCCTCAGCCAGATAGCCCTTCCTGCTCTGTTTAGCAAGCTGCAATTGTTATCTCTTGCAGGACTGCTTCCCACTTTGTTTGGAAAAGTTCCAAGGCTTTTGAATACTTAAGTATTTTAGAGAATTGCATCTAGTACAGTATCTCTAAGGTATACTTAATCTTTTTTCAATATCACTAAGAAATAGTTGAGAAATGCCTCATGAATGTTTTCCTCATGGAGAGCGAGTTCATTCCCTTCAGAATCTGGGAAGCAGAAATGAGCTCATCGAAAGATGAGAAAATATACATCCACAAGAATTGTTTGTGTTTGACACCCTTTCCTGTACCTCCACCTGCTGACATTGTCCTATCAGTTTTTCATTCACACACATTCCTATCCTCTTTCCTAGCTTCTTATCATTGATCTATATTCATACAACATAATGTTTATAAATATATTAAGAGCAAGGAAGGATAAACATCAAATAATGTAAAAATGATTAATATATTAGGGTTTTTTTTGCTGGGGCTTTATGTCGCACTGACACAGATAGGTCTTATGGCGACGATGGGATAGGAAAGGCCTAGGAGTTGGAAGGAAGCGACCGTGGCCTTAATTAAGGTACAGCCCCAGCATTTGCCTGGTGTGAAAATGGGAAACCACGGAAAACCATTTTCAGGGCTGCCGACAGTGGGATTCGAACCTACTATCTCCCGGATGCAAGCTCACAGCCGCGTGCCTCTACACGCACGGCCAACTCGCCCGGTAATATATTAGGTATTAAAGTCCTATCAAAATGATCAACCCTCACTGGCCCAGTATAACCAAGAAAACTAGCTTGGCCAAATGTACATATAAGCAAACAAATGAAATTATATGTACTTTCAGGTGTGGCTAATCCAGCAGTGTTCAAGAAAGACTACAAAATTGCTTCAGAAAACAACTATACACTGATCTGGGAAGTTGACAGCTATTCACCAATTATTGAATACAACCTGCTTTTCCGTAAATATCACGTAAGTGTAATACTCTTGATTTTCTATCTATTTTTGATAACATTAATTTATCGATTCTTGTGGTAGGTTGGAATGTGATAACTGAGTGCCGCAGTCACCAATTTTTTTTCTTTTTCTTTTTTTTTTTTTTACCAAAGTAGGTGCAGTGTGAACAGCAGCCAAAGCATGCAAGATTTAAAAAGAGGCCTCATCCCTTAGTTTCAGATTCCATGTTTTCAACTGGAGAGTCCAAGGCTCTTATCATAATATTAACAGTCTTGTAAAATTGCAAGTTTGCTTAGCTACTTTACTGTAGTTTAATGAGAATTGTTTGAAAAATTATTTTTAACATTGCTTGTTTTCTCCTGTAGGTAATGAATACCTACTACATAATGAGTAGACAATATGCTTATACATAGACTATACAAAACAATTTTTTCTTCTTCTGCTGCTTTTCTCACACCCTGATGGGGTCGTGGGTGCAAACTGCGTCATACATGTGGACTTGACCCTGTTTTATGGCCAGATACCCTTACTGACACCAACCCTATGGCAAAAGATGTACTCACTGTTGCATGTTTCTATAGTGGTTGGTATTTAGTGTGTGTATGAAGATGAGTGAATTGAGACAAACATCCATTCCCTGAGCCAAACGAATTAACCAGTTGTGGCTAAAATCTCCAACCCAGCTAGGAATCAAACCTAAGACCCTCTGATGATGGCCAGAATGCAGACCATTTAACCAAGGAGCCAGACTATGATTTTTCCATTTACCGTATTTACTCGCGTATATAACCCCATCGCATATAAGACCCTCCTTCAATATTTTGATCAGGTAAAAGAAAAATAATTTTTGCCTTGCATATTAGACCCAAAATACAGGTAATTAATGATGCGTGTTTACTACAGAGTACCTCTTACTAGGCATTGTGTAATGGGAAAGGATCAGGTTATTGCTATTTTCAATATGGTTTTCCGCAGACGTTCTTGCATTAAATATCGGGAGTGTACAATATGAATTGCTGTTACCGTAGGTTACTTTGTGGATGACAGTACAAGAAACTGCATTCTTTGATAACCAGGAGAAAGGCTGTGGCTAGTTGCTTTTACAAATAATTCTGAAACCCCTGCCCCAAGGACGCTTTCCAAGCCAGCCAGTCACGTTGAGCCACCCCTCTCTCTTGTCTTTGAAAATACGCTTTGTCAGACAGCTGTCATTCAGTCAAATTACAGTAAACCGCTGGTAGTCAGGGAAAGTTACGATATCATTGGAATTAGTTGTGTACTACTATGAGTGGTAACGTTAAGACCAGTAAGCACAAAAGTTATTTGGCTTCCTTTAAACTTAAATGTTCTTACATTTTCCAATGAGAATGGTGTGCGGGATGCCACCCGAAAATTCGCTGTTCAACCAAACATGATCAGATTTTGGCAAAAATTACAAGAAAAACTAATGGGTGAAAAAAAGAATGTTAGATCTTTTTGCAGACTGTGAACAGGTAAATATTCTGAATTGGATAAGAAGGTGTTGATGTGGGTACAGGAAACCAGGAATAGCGGCAACAACATGTCTCATGAAATGCTATACATTAAGGTACATGAAATCACAAAGAGTTATGGAATCAGTGGAAATGAGTTTAAAGCAAGCAGAGGTTGGGCTGTGCGTTTCATGCAAAGAAACAACCTGGTTTTACGGATGCATACGCCATTGTGTCAGCAAATGCCGGAGGAATGCACGGATAAAGTGTTAGAATTACATCAGTTCATGTCTTGACGGCGATAAAAACACCAGTTTCTCCTATCCCAGATTAGACTCCGGTTTATTGTTATGCACTAGCCATGCGTCTTGGTGGGTATGCTATGTACCAACTGATGAGCCCAGCTTAGCATACTGGGGCAAAACGCTGGCAACTGGGAATGAGTTAGCTGGAAAATTTATGATGTCCAATAATCGACCATTTATATTGGTATTATAAATTTACTCATTCAGGACAAATATTTCAGGTTCCCTATGGGAATCAACATCTATATCATCTGATGACCAGGCAGGCATCAATTTTTGGTAATGAGACAAAGTCTTCATAGTGCATTGGCACTGCTGGTGGCTCCAAGTAGCCTATGCAGTGGCCTCCACAGTATACACTAGCCATGCATCTTGGTGGGTGTGCTATGTACAACTGATGAGCCCAACTTAGCACACTGGGACGAAACGCTGGCAGCCGGGAATGAGTTAGCTGGAAAATTTATAATGTCCAATAATGGACCATTTATATTGGTATTAATAATTTACTCATTCAGGACAAATATTTCAGGTTCCCTATGGGAATCAACATCTATATCATCTGATGTCCAGGCAGGCATCAACTTTTGGTAATGAGACAAAGTCTCTCATAGTGCATTGGCACTGCTGGTGGCTCCAAGTAGCCTACGCAGTGGCCTCCACAGTATGCACTAGCCATGCATCTTGGTGGGTGTGCTATGTACAACTGATGAGCCCAACTTAGCACACTGGTACGAAATGCTGGTAACTGGGAATGAGTTAGCTGGAAAATTTATAATGTACCATTTATATTGGTATTAATAATTTACTCATTTGGGACAAATATTTCAGGTTCCCTATGGGAATCAACATCTATATTATTATTTTGATATGCCGAGACCCTTCACTATTAATGCCAAAGGAGCCTCAAGTGTACTCATTAAAACCATTGGAGCTAGGGAATTGCGCTGTATGGTAATGCTGGCAATTACGGCGGATGGAAGGAAACTTCCTCCATATTCTGTATTTAATAAAAATAACATATCACACCTCAGAAAAAAAAAATATTTTGCTGGCAAGTCATTTACGGTCACCAATTAAATTTTTTTTCAGATCTTTAAGGGGTTTCAGAATTTAGTGAAATGTGATCAAAATCAAGATATTAAGGAAATGATGTGTCTGTTGTGAAAAATCCTTAAGTGACATGAAAAAATGGAAAGCAGATTTGAAATTAGCATATGAATTTTATTGATGTTCGTTTACAGGAATTTTTTTGCAGATCTAGGGGTGTCACAATTTATGAAATGTGATCAAAATCATGATATTAAAGGAAATGATGAGGCTACTGTGAAAAATCCTTATGTGATATGGAAAAATAGAAAGCAGATTTGAACTTAGCACTCCTAAGTTAGGTAAGACCACCTATTAAACCTTTTTACTGGGGTGAAAAAAGTATTATTTTGCAGGCTAGTGTATGAGTTGTCATTTTTTTGTGTACTAGTTTCTCCAGTACTTGTCCTAGTATAGTGAGGATACTAAGTGGGCAGTAATCATCAAGGGTTGTGGGATTACTATTTTTCAGCAGAGGTCGGATGATATGGGATTTTTCCAGTTCTCAGGAAAGATTCCCGTCATAAGAGAGGTGTTAATAATGTGCATTATTGCAGAAAGAGAGCCTCCATGGCTCAGGCAGCAGCATGCTGGCCTCTCACCGCTGGATACCATGGTTCAAATCCCAGTCACTCCATGTGAGATTTGTGCTGGACAAAGTGGATGAGCTACAGGTTTTTCTCCGGGTACTCCGGTTTTCCCTGTCATCTTTCATTCCAGCAACACACTCCACTATCATTATTCATTTCATCTGTCAGTCATTAATCATTTCCCCAGAGGAGTGTGACAGGCCTCGGCAGCCGGCACAATTCCTATCCTTGCTGCAAGTTGGGGGCTTCATTCATCCCATCCCTGACCCGGTCGGATGACTGGAAAACAGGTTGTAGGTTTTCATTCATTGCAGAAAGAATGATGACTAGAATTTTTCTTAAAAGGCACAGGTTTATTCCATCGTGTCCAGTACACCCCGATTTTATGTCATTGAGGGCACTCTTTAAATCACCTGGAGTCACATGAGGGAAGTAGAAGTTTTCCCCATCATGCTTTCCCTTTGAATATATTCTATCAATAATGGCTAAACTACTTTACCGAACAATACGAAATATAAGAAGAGACAATGAATACATAACAGCAATAGAGGAACCAGATGGTAACATAGTTAGGGAGGAGACAGAAATAAGGAAGATCATGAAATCCTATTTTGATAATTTATGCAACAGTACTGGGAAAGACTCCAATGATGTAACCACGCAGGTCAGTTTAAGCTGCAATGATGAGCCTGACCAAGAGAGCCCGCCAACATGGAAGGAAGTAAAGACGGCCCTTAATAGTATGCCCAAAGAAAGATCTACAGGATTTGATGAAGTCAGTGCAGATATGATCAAAGCAACTGGTGCAATAGGAATACAGTGGCTTCATAGAGTAATTAATGCAATATGGAAGGATAGGAAAGTCCCAGATGATTGGAAAAAGGGAATAATAATACCTCTCTTCAAAAAAGGAAGCCGGAAGAAATGTAGCAATTATAGAGGGATCACTTTATTGTCTCATGGTTTGAAAATATTTGAGAAAATACTTGAAAAAAGGCTAAGGAAAATAATAGAACCACAACTACAGGAAGAACAATATGGATTCAGAGAACACCGATCAACTACCGATCTCATATCTGCACTTAGAATACTGTTAGAAAAGCATTGGGAGAAGGGCAAAGACTTAACACTAGTGTTTTTGGATCTCGAAAAAGCATTTGATAGTGTTCCAAGGAAGACTATATGGGAATGTTTAAGAAAGAAGAATGTACCCAAAGGGCTTATCCAGAAAGTTAAAATGCTTTACGAAGACTGCTGCAGTTGCGTACAGATAGGAAACGGTAATTCTGATTGGTTCCAAACCACTAAAGGAGTGCAACAATGCAGTACCCTTTCACCATTACTTTTTATCACTGTCATGGATGAAGTCATGAAAGAAATTAAGCAGAAAAACAATATGGACATCAATGCATTTGCATTTGCAGATGATGTAGTAATTTGGGGAAATACAGAGAAGGAAGTCCAAGAGAGGCTGAACACCTGGAATGAACATTTGAAAGCACACGGATTAACAATAAATAAATCGAAAACTGTTACTATGGCTGTCAACAGGCAGAAGAAGAAAGGAAAAATAATGCTGGAAGGTACACAATTGGAAACAGTAGACCAATATAAATATCTTGGGTGCATTATTTCAAGTGATAACAGAATACAGCATGAGATTAACAACCACATTCAAAAATCAGCTCAGTTTTACCATCAAGTTCGGAACCTCCTCTGGAACGAACAAGTTCCCTTAAGATCAAAGCAGATTCTATTCCAATCATACTTCACCCCCATAATAACATATGGCCTAGAAACCTGCACAACAACCCAACAAGTGGACAGCAAACTACAAGCCGCAGAAATGAAGTTCCTACGAACTATGGTACAGAAGACAAAAAGGGACAGGGTAAGGAATGAAAGAATAAGGGAGCAAGCTGGTGTGTACCCATCCCTGAATGAAAAAGTGACAAGGGCCCGTTTGAAATGGTTTGGCCATGTCAAACGTATGGACAATGGAAGGACAGCAAAACAATGGCTACACACAGTCGTGGCCGGAAAACGACCGGTAGGAAGACCTAGGAAGAGGTGGCTGGACCAAGTGAAAGAGGACATAGGAACAAGAGGAATCAGCTGGGATGTCGTCTTGAGAGAAGAGTGGTACATGGACAGACAGAAGTGGAGAGTGCTCGTAAACCACACCCGGGCAACTGGAGTGGAAAACTGATGATGATGATGATGAATAATGGCTCTTTTGATATTTCCATTCTTCTGGATGTTTCTTTTCTTTGTTGCTATTTTGCTTTACATCGCACCAACACAGACAGGTCTTATGGCACGATGGGACAAGAAAGGCCTAGGAATGGGAAGGAAGTGGCCGTGGCCTTAATTAAGGTACAGCCCCAGCATTTGCCTGGTGTGAAAATGGGAAACTACAGAAAACCATCTTCAGGGCTGCCGACAGTGGGGTTCTAACCCACAATCTCCCGGCTACGAGCTCACAGCTGCGCGCTCCTAACCACATGACCAACTAGCCCGGTGGGATGGTTCTAGAGCTAAAATAATCATTTAGGCCATCCAAAGGTAAATTACAGTTACTATTGTTTGTCTTTGTTTTGACTAAACCCATATTGCATAGAGTTTTCCATACAATAGTACAGTTATGTGTATTTAAAATTTCATACGAGTAGCATATTTTAGCATTTCTTATCATCAGTGTTGTTTTATTTCAGAGTCTTGTGTATTTTTCAGGACTGTCCTGTATTGGAGGTTTTGCATAATAATTATAGGCTGCATATCTGTCTTTCATTGGATCTTGAATCTTCTGATTGAACCAAAGGTTAGAGGGTCACTTTACTAGAGCAGTACATAATGGGGCATACCTGTCCAATAAAGTTAAGAGAAGTTTGTTAAAATAAGACACTTTGTCGTCATTGTGTGAATACTGAATTGTGTGCCGCTCAAAACATCTGCAGTGAGGGCTTCTTCATTTAAAAGATTTGGAATCCCTGTATGTGACCATCTTAGGCTTGTATTTTGGACACTTAAAAGAGTATGCAACGCAAATCATATCGTGGCAGGAAAGACCTAGCACAGACATCTCTTCACGTGTGTGAGATCGCAACATGCTGTGTGGGATCTAACAGCAGGATTGTTACATTAATGGATTCAAACATGCACGTTAGTCGCTTAGTCTCAGTCGTTTCATTTGTCAGGTCAGTGTTAAAATCTCCCATTAAAATTACATGTTCATACCTGATCCATCTCTATCTGTAATTTGAATCCAGCTTAAAAAGTGACAATGGCAATCATGTATCTCAATAATTGTCAAAATAAATAAATAAATAAATAAATGAATGAATGAATGAATGAATGAATGAATGAATGAATGAATGAATGAATGAATGAATGAATGAATGAATGAATGAATGAATGAATGAATGAATGAATGAATGAATAAATAAATAAATAAATAAATAAATAAATAAATAAATAAATAAATAAATAAAAGACAGCAGTGAATGAATGAAAGTGTCTGGCACAGCTGAAACCTTACCCAATGATGTTGTTCTTTACTCTGCATTATGCATACATATGCTTGCTCTCTATTTCTCATTTCATTCAAGTTGTTTTTTTTTGTTTTGTTTTTTTTTTTTTTTTTTTTTTTTTTTTTTTAACTTTACATGCTGAAAATTCCAGTTTACACAGACAGGTTGTTGTAAAGTGTAACAGAGTATTAACTGCTTCTAATAATATTTTGGTACTTTTTTTCCCAGTCAAACTGTTCACTCTGAGTTATTCTGCAAGTTTCTCTTCTTTCTCCAGTGCTGAATTCTGGAGATGCAGCATAAGAGTTGTTAAACCAGGTATACCAGACAATGGTGACAGAGGGAAAATATGATAAGTTACCCTCAATAGCTGTTGTTAAGATCAATTCTCATACAATATCAGCAAATTGTAATTTGATAAGTCATGGAGACTTGGTAGAAAATAGTAGACTAATACACTACTTAAAAATTTCTGTTGATATTCCCATACTATTTCATATTTCTGTGAAGAAGATAAAAGAATGACTGAGGGAGGTAGGTGTAGGGACTGTGGGTATAAGCATGCATTAAGGAAAATGAGGGAAGGGGTTGCAAGTATAAGGGAGATAATTAGTTGTTAATGTTGCTTGTTTTTACATCCCAATTAGGCTTTTAATGGAGGACTGGAATGAAGGTAGGTTCCCCGCAATCAATGTAGAGGATACAGTAGGTAGGCAACAAGGAGGGGAAGGAAGGGGATAAGTTATGGAAGACAGATGAGCTAATGATTTAAATGGAAGGAAAATGAGAACTAAGGGTTCTCAGGGAGTAAGTTCAGGAGCAGTATCGATATAAGTCACTGCAGATAGAACAGCAGAGGGAAAAGAGGGAACAGGGAAGTACAGTATGAAACAGGAGGAGCAAGGCAAAAGGAAAGGAAAACATAGTGTAGAGGATAGGAGGAAAGAGGTAGAACAGGGTCATGAGAGAGAACAGAGGAGGAAGTACGTTCTGTAGCCATCATGGAAGATAAGGAAGATCAGGAAAGGGGGGGATCAAGAGAGTTGGATAGGATTGAGTCTCTGGTCATGGGTGACTCTATTGTTAGGCATGTGGGGAAAATGTGTGAAGGAAAGGAAACCAGGATAGAGTGTAATCCAGGAATTAAGTTAAGGCAGATGTTGAGGAAACTACAAGGGAAGCAGGAGGGTGAGGAGAAAGTCGTAATTTTGCATGTTGGTACCAACAATGTAAGGCAAGTAGGAATAGGTATGAATGTATGGGATCTGGTTATGACAGTGGAGATCAGTGGGATAGTGTGTAGAAGGGATACTGATTGGAGAGATGGATCAGGGATTTAAATGAGACTGAGTGGTTATGTTTTTTTTTCAAAATGGCGCCCGGTAATGACGACGTAGTGTTTTATTCTCCGAGTAAATTAACCGTAAAATGTGACGAAAAGTGCGGAAAATGTCGAAGATTAGTGAAAAATGGAATGTTGTGTGATTCATGTGATCGATGGTGGCATTATAAGTACGGAAATTGCCCTAGAGGCGTAAAAACTAATGAAAATGTTGACTGGATTTGCGAGCAGTGTGTTCGGAATGTTGTTGTTGGGGACGGCGTTGACGAAGCACCGAAAACAGTCGATGAGGATTATAAAAGTGGATTAGAAATTATAAATATTCTAAAACAGGACAATGAGACTCTTAAAGTTGAAAATCAAGAATTAAAAGAAAGACTGCGATCGCTAGAATTTGGGACTGACCATTCTTCGAGTGATATACCGGTACAAGTAACAAACTCAAGCACGTGATGTCAAGTAGTTCGTGGATGGCCGGCTAAGAAGAAATCTACAACTTAATTTCCGGAAATAAACATCAGAAATAGGTTTTCTGCCCTAAATAATTTAATTCTGGAAGAACGTGATCGCGCGCGTGAAACCAAATCATCGCGATCCGTTGCCGTTGCCGTGCCGAGTTTTAAATTTAGGTCTAGAATTCAGATTCAAGACCCAGTTAGGCCTAAATCAGCGAAGGTAGCTGTGTTTGGTGATAGCCAAGTAAGGGGAATTGCGGGAGTGATTAACGACGAGAATATAGCAGCAACCGGAGAAATATATCCAGGAGCTTCTATCAGCAGTGTTGTGGAAAACGTAGAAGCAGCAACCAGGAACTTCGGGAGCGGCGATGCAGTGCTTATCATCGGTGGGACGAACGACGTAGCTCACGACGACGCCAAGAATGTAAGATCACAACTTAAACATACACTAGGGAAGCTGACCCACACTAACGTTTTTATAGTGAACGTGCCCCACAGGCATGATTTGAGTAGAGACTCGTGTGTGAACATTGAAGTGGACAAGGTCAATAAGTTACAGATATTGTTAAAATTTGTAAACATTTTCGTAATACTCAGGTTATTGAATGCAGCAGTTTTGAGAGATACTGTTATACAAAACATGGCCTCCATCTAAACAATTCAGGTAAACGAAAGATAGCAAATATTGTTCTAGATTTTATTAATCTTAAGATATGTACTGTAAAACAGGCAACTCCCTTGAGTTATAATACTGACCAGGAAAACTAGTAGAAAGAGCCAGCTGTACTTCAAGCTGGCTCAGTCAACTAGAAAAAGAAACTCAGGATAGTAGGCCTAAGGAATTTCAAGTTACCAATTGCAACAGTCAAGTTTTAGGGAGGAAGAGGGTCTGAGATTGCTCTTGGTAAACTGTCAGAGTGTAGTAAATAAACAATTAAAATTCGGTACATTGATGGAATCTTATGAGACTAGTGTGGTGATAGGAGTGGAATCGTGGTTGAAAGAAGGGGTGGGTAATAGAGAAGTATTTCCAGAAGGGTACACAGTCTATCGTAGAGACCGAGGAGATAAAAAGGGAGGGGGGGGGGGTGTTTATTCTGGTGAAGGAAACATACTGTTCACATGAATGGTTTACTGATGAAAGGGATGAAATATTAGGGATAAAATTAGTTTGTGATAATATGAAGGAGGTGGGAATTATAGGAACATACAGGCCGGGAAGAGAGGAAAGAGACATGGAAATCTTTGAGAAAATAATAGATTATACTTGTAAAAACAATAATAATGATATGGTAATAATTGGGGGAGATCTAAATTTGCCTGAAGTTGAATGGAATGGAGCTGCAAGTGAAGCCCATGAACAGAAACTGGCAAATAAGTTAATTTGGGAGGGAGGATTTACACAAGTAGTACAAGAACTGACTCGTCTCAATAACTTACTAGATGTATTCTTGGTTAAACCGTGGGAAATTGTTGATAAAACTGAGGTAATTGAAGGAATAGGAGACCATAAGGCTGTAATAATGGATGTAGGACTCGTACCAAAAAGGCTTAATAAGAGGGTTACACAAGACAAGAAATTGTACAGAAAAACTAAAGTTGATGAATTTGGGACTTACCTTAAATCACAATTCAGTTGTTGGATAAGTGAAGGGAGTAACGTGGATACACTTTGGGCTAAATTTAAAGAAATCATTTGGGAAGGAGAGAAGAGATTTGTACCTGTTAAGAAGGGTAAAATGACCTCAGACCCTGTTTATTATACAAGGGAAATAAGAAAATTAAAAAGAAAATGTAGAATAGTAAACAGGAAAATCAAAGAGGGTAGGGAGAGTAGAGAAACTAGAAAACAGCTAATGAGGGAACTGAATAGAGTGAAAAAGGAAGCAAAAGAGAATTATATGAATGGCATACTTCAAGAGGGTAATGACCACAAAGGGAAATGGAAAAAGCTGTATACATATATCAGGAATCAAAAAGGAAAAGGAATCCAAATTCCTACAATGGTGGGAGAAGGGGGTGAACACTATTTAACAGATACTGAGAAAGCAAACCTATTTAGTAGGGAATTTAGAGATTCAGTAGATGATTGTCAAGAGTTGGAAACCGAAACAGAAGATAGAGAGGGAGAGAGACAGAGGGAAACAAGAAGCTTCTCATTCACAAACAAAGATATTTTCAGAGAAATCCAACTGCTTCAGCAAGGAAAAGCAGCAGGAAGTGATCAAATTACTGGGGAGGTATTAAAGACAATGGGGTGGTACATAGTGCCTTATTTAAAATTTCTCTTTGACTACGTCATAAATAATAGTGTAATACCAAAGGAATGGAAGGAATCTATAATAATACCAATTTTAGAAAGAAATTTTCTTGTGAGGCACAACTGGTGGGATTTCAGCAGGACATATCAGATCAGTTGGATTCAGGAGGTCAGTTAGATTGCATAGCCATAGATCTTTCCAAAGCCTTTGATAGAGTGGAACATGGAATATTATTAAAGAAATTGGAGGGAATAGGATTGGATGTAAGGGTTACACGTTGGATAAAAACATTTCTAAATTCAAGGGTTCAGAAAGTCAAAGTAGGAAATAATGTATCTCAGGAAGAGAAAGTTTGGAAGGGAATTGCACATGGTAGTATAATCGGTCCATTACTTTTCTTAATATACGCAAATGATTTAGGGAACAATATAACATCAAAAATAAGATTGTATGCAGATGACATAATTGTTTATAGGGAAATAAACAACATTGAGGATTGTTCAGAATTACAAAGGGACCTTGAAAGTATCCAACAATGGGTTGAAGAAAATAATATGAAGGTTAATGGAGGCAAATCAACTGTTACAACTTTTACAAACAGGAGCTTTAAAATATACTTTGGATGAGGTAGTTATCCCAAAAGATGGCAAGTGCAAATACTTAGGTGTGAGATTTGAAAGTAATTTGCACTGGAAGGGTCATATTGATGACATTGTTGGGAAAGCATACAGATCGTTACATGTCATAATGAGGCTACTTAAAGGATGCAACAAAGAATTAAAAGAAAAAAGTTACTTGAGTATGGTTCGTCCATTATTGGAATATGCAAACAGTGTTTGGGATCCTCACCAAGAATACCTAATAAAAGAAATAGATAGTGTGCAGAGGAAAGCAGCAAGATTTGTAACAGGGGATTTCAGGAGAAAGAGTAGTGTATCAGAAATATTAAAGGAACTTGGATGGGAAACTTTAAGTAAGAGAAGGGAGAAAACTAGACTTATAGGATTATATAGAGCCTATACAGGAGAAGAAGCATGGGGAGATATCCGTGAGAGGCTTCAGTTGGAAAATAATTATATCAGCAGGACTGACCACAAACATAAAATTACAAGGAATTTTAGCAGAAGCGATTGGGGTAAATTTTCATTCATTGGGAAGGGTGTGAAGGAGTGGAACAGTTTACCAGGGGTAGTGTTTGATCCTTTTCCAAAATCTGTACAGATATTCAAGAAGAGAATAAACAGCAACAGAGAAAATAAATGAAGTGTTAGAGGGGATTCGACCAGTGCAGGTTATTGTAAAAAAAAAAAAAAATGTGTGTGAATAAATTAATTCCATCCCCTGGTCTAAGGAGTTTGGACAGCCAAAGTAGGGGACTGCCTGTAGGGGTGAAGTACAGTGGGGACTTCGAGGGCCCTGGGACCGCTACGGTAGCTGTGAAGGCCCTTCAGGAACTCTGAAAAGTGGTGGCAAAAGGGGCTCTGGTTAAGACGCAGCAGGTCGTTATGCTACTTAGGATCCAAATATAAAAAAAAGTATATAAATGCAATGTAAATATTAATCTTATACCAGTTGTATAGTATCATTTGAAGTAATTCCACATACTGTATATCAGTTGACTATATTTGTAAGTAGTACAGGAGATATTATAAGTAGAATTTTGTAAACAGTATAAATTTATTAAGGATGAGGTGTGTGTTTAATAGAAAACATTGTTAGCGTAAATTGTATATTGTATTATAGCAAAATTTTCTTCTCTTGTTAATTTAATATTTAGTGCTTGACAATAATGTATTTTAGTGTACCATTTGCCACCGAGGTAGACACCTCATTTGCAAATAAAGAGATTTGATTTGATTTGATATGTGGTCCAACTCCTTGGCTCAGCTTTGAGGCCTTCAGTTCAGAGAGTCCCGGGTTTGATTCCCGGCTCTGGGTCGGGGATTTTAATCGTGTGTGATTATTTCTTCTGACTTGGGGACTGATTGTTTGTGTTTGTCCCAACTACTTAACTTCATTTTCAGAAAAAACACTGCACTACCAACCATCACAGAAACATGCAATTGTGATTACATACCTCCACATAGGGTTGGTGTCAGGCAGAGCATCCAGCCACAAAACAGGGTCAAATCCACATGTATGACACAGTTCGACCTCATAAGGTATGGGAAAAGCGGTAGTAATAGAAGAAGAAAAGGATGTGTGTTTATGTGGGAAACTGGATGCAAGATTTGTAGATCCTAAAGGGTGTGTAGGAGATAGGCATCTATGCTTAGATGGTCTTCACTTGAACTGCAATGGTATATATAAGGAGGTTTGTTGAGAGGAGTTATAGGAAGGGAAACAGGCTGGACTAGGGAGCTTCTTTTTTTTTTTTCCTAGTTGCTTTACATCGCACCGACACAGATATGTCTTATGGCGACGATGGGACAGGAAGAGGTTAGGAGTGGGAAGGAAGCGGCCGTGGTGGCCTTAATTAAGGTACAGCCCCAGCATTTGCCTGGTGTGAAAATGGGAAACCACGGAAAACCATTTTCAAGGCTGCCGACAGTGGGATTCGAACCTACTATCTCCTGAATACTGGATACTGGCCGCACTTAAGCGACTGCAGCTATCGAGCTCGGTGGACTAGGGAGCGATGATAAGAATATAGAGAGATGGAAACCTAGTAAGGACGACTTAAAGTTGTTAATGTTAAACTGTAAAGTATTGTAGAGAAAGGAATAGAATTAATTTTATATATATACCTTTTTATTGGATATTGTAATAGTGGTGGAAACATGGCTAAGAAGTGATATTAGGGATGCAAACATTTTCTCACAGAACTGGAGTGTTTATTGCAAAGAAGGGATGGGGCCAGTACGAGGGGGGAGTATTCATACTGGTGAAAGAAGAATTTGTAACATATAAAAATTAATGATGAAAAACATGAAATTCTAGGTGTACGGCTCATCTCTGAAAACAATAGGCAACTTGATGTTTTTATGATGTATATACCTGGAAAGGAAGCAGACCCGACCAACAGCTGGAAACTGCAGATGATGATGATGATGATGATGATGTTGATACCTGGAAAGGGTGGTGCTGCTGATGATGTGGAATTATTTGATAAGGGAATGGCACAGAAAGGAATGTTATTGTAGCAGATGATCTCAGCTTATCAAATGCTAACTGGGAAGATAATGGAAATGACAGGAAGCATGACCAACAAATGGTAAATAAGTTAATCTGGAAAGGACAGCTGAATAAAAAAGTGAGGAAACCAACTAGTGGAAAAATATTCTAGACATGGTGCTGATAAAACCAGATAAGCTCTGTAGAGACACTGTAGTGATAGATGGTATAAAGTAATTAATTATGAAGCTGTTTTTGTCATGGTTAAAAATAAATTTGGTGGAAAGGAAGGTTGTAAAACTAGGAGTCTTAGGCAATACCATGTGGTTGATAAGAGAGGCATTGGAGAGGTTTTAAAAAGTAATTGTGATCAGTGGAAAATGGTACCGTAAATAAAAATCTAAACAGCCTATGGGATGGTTTAAGGCAATTGTTGAAGAGTGTAAAAATAGGTGTTTATCTTTAAAGGTGATAAGGAATGGGAAAGACCCAGTCTATTATAACAGAGAAATAAAGGTATTAAGAAGGAGGTACAGGTTAGAAAGAAATAGAGTTAGGAATGGGTGTGGAAGTAAGGAGAGATTCATGGAACTTACGTGGAAATTAGCAGAAAAATTGTACTAAGAATTGGCTAGGGCCAACAGTAATATAAGGAAAATATCCAGGTAGAGGAGGTTACAAGCTATAGTAGCCCCAATGTACAAGTGAAAGCGTGACAATTTAAAGCAGATAAATAAAGGCAGTCAGTTTGATGTCTGTTGCATGTATGCTCTGGGAAAGCATTCTTTGTGATTACATTAGAAAAGCTATTTTGCTTTAGATCGCACCAACACAGACAGGTCATATGGTGATGATGAGACAGGAAAGGGCTAGGACTGGGAAATAAGCAGCCTTGGCTTTAATTAAGGTACAGCCCCAACATTTGCCTGGTGTGAAAGTGGGAAACCATGGAAAACCATCTTTAGGGCTGCTGACAGTGGTGTTAGAACCACCATCTCCTTTTGAAAAGGTAAATTATGGGTGACTGCTGATGAAAATGAGGACTATTGGTTTAGATAAAAGAGTAGTTAAATGGATGGCTACATTTCTAGAAAATAGAATTCAGAGTATTTGACTAGATGAAGCATTATCTGATCCTGTGGTGATTAAATGGTGGTCTCACATGGCAATATTATTGCGCCTCTATGTTTTCTTACGTTTTGATATGAGGAAGGAACTGGAATGACAGAAAGGACTTTTTGCAGATGATGTTATACTGTATAGAGCAATTAGTTACAAGATTGTGAGTGACTGCAAAAATGACCTCGACAATGTTGCAAGGTGGACAGCAAAAAATGGTGTGATGTTAAATGGGATGAAAAGTCAGGTTATATGTTTCACCAAGAGGAAAAGTCCTCTTAGTTTTAATTATTGTGTTGATTGGGTGAAAGTACTACATGGGGATCGTTGTAGCTACTTAGGTGTTAATATAAGGAAATGTCTTCATTTAATGAGGGTGTAAATAAAGGTTCCTCATATGGTTATGAGAGTACTTATGGGTTTTAGTAAGGATGAAGTATGTAAGGGAGAGGCCATATAAGTCTTTTGTAAAACCCCAATTAGAGTATGGTTCCAGTGTACGGGACCTACACCAGGATTACTTAATTGATTGATATGAGAAATAGAAAAAATCCAAAGGAAGGCAGCATGTTTTGCTCTGGGTGATTTCTGACAAAAGAGTAGTGTTATAAACATGTAGCTAACTTTGGGCTGGGAAGATTTGGGAGTAAGGAGATGAGTCACTCAACTAAGCGGGATGTTACGAGCTATCAGAGGAGGAATGGTTTGGAATGACATTAGCAGACGAATAAGCATGAGTGAAGTTTTTAAAGGTAGATAAGATCATAAAATGAAGATAGAGTTGGAATTTAAGAGGACAAATTGGGCAGATATTCATTTATAGGAAGAGGAATTAGGGAATGGAAATAATCAAGAGAAATATTCAATAAATGTCCAAGTTCTTTAAAATCATTTAAGAAAAGACTAGATAAACAATTGATAGTGAATCTGCCACCTGGTAACAGTCCTAAATGCAGATCAATGATGATTAATTGATTGATTGATTGATTGATTGATTGTAAAAAAAGAAAAATACTGAGAAATACTATCATAGCAGCTCAGTAGTCAAGGAACTTCTGCTTAAAACATTTGTAGGAATACATCAATATAAACTACATGCCTTACTAACTGAACACATGAACATGAAAATGGTTGGGTTACATTACAATAATCAGGGGGTGGAAGTAGAGGAGATGATAGCAGACTTGGTTTGTAATATTTCCATGAAACGGAATGTAAGTAGAAGAGACCACAGACTTACCAGCAAATGGAGCATTACAGAGGTACATGGTAGTACTGCATATTCACAGAGGTTTGAAGACACAACAGTCTATAGAGTAAAGTATTTTCTGCAATATATTGTAAGTTCTCTTTATTACAGAAGGATGCTAGGCCAGGAACCTCCATCCTTGCAGATGGAAATCATGCACCTAGTCAGTTCAAAATACATTATTCTGTAATACAGATGTATGTTTGTACAGTGTCTGCTTTCTTTATTACAGGAGGGTACTCGACCAGGACCTTGGGTAAAGTTGATTATCCCTGCAGATGGAGGTTATGTGCCTGGCCAGTTACATTCAAAATCCTACACACTGACTGGTTTAGACAGTTCCTCCACATATGAAGTAACATTACTCTCCAGAAATGTATTTGGATGGAGTAGACCCTCATCAGTGTTGCGGTTTTCGACAGCAGGAGAAGGTATTTAAATGAGATTATTCATTGTCTGTACGGCTTGGATAGAGAGAAAAGCTGGCGAGATATTACAGTGAAATATCTCATTGTTGATATTTGCTTATGTTTTAGTCTGTGGGATCCTAAATGCTGAATAAGGTTTATGTAATAAGTAGAGAAACATATTTGTAGGAAGAGTAATGTTTGTGAGTGGAAGAGCTAACAGTTCTGAGATACAGTACTGGTTCTCAAAGTGGTTGGTACCAGACCCCTGGGATCAGGGAGAGAAACTCAGGGGTCGCTCACACTATTTTGAGCTGCTGGTGGGGGGGGGGCAGTGGAGATCTATTCTACCAAGTCCTACTGAGTAAATCGAAATATCCTTCTCACGTTGAGTTTTTGCTGCTGATTGTGCTCACATATGCTGAGAACTACTCAGACATGAATCTACATCCACAGCTAACTTGATGGACTACTTTACTTTTAAAAGAAAAGTTAATTGCTAGTTGGGTTTGCAAAGTTAATTGCTAGTTGGGTTTGCAGGTTTGTGTTTAATACACATTCCATATAATCAGAAACCTCACAGACTTTTAAAGTCTGTTCCAAGCTCTTTTAACAGGTACCAGTAAGTTCTAACATAGCCATAGAAAGAAATGTCGACAGTATAATGCTGAGTATCCAAAATGTAGATTTATACCAGTGCCTACAAACCAGTAACTACTATTTTTTATTTATTTTAACAATTTGCTTTATGTCGCACCAACACAGATAGGTCTTATGGCGATGATGGAATAGGAAAGGCCTAGGAGTGGGAAGGAAGCAGCTATGGTCTTAATTAAGGTACAGCCCCAGTATTTGCTTGGTGTGAAAATGGGAAACCATGGAAAACCATCTTCAGGGCTATGACAGTGGGGTTCGAACCCACTATCTCCTAGATGCAAGTTCATAGATGTATGACCCTAACTGCACAGCCAACTCGCCCGGTCAGCTACTATTGTGAATAGGTATATGAAAGAGCCTTCTTCTCTCATGAGGCTATGAAGTCTTCCACCAATGTAAATGCAGCACCAACCAGTCTGACTGATGTATAGCAGTATCCGTCTTCCTAAAAACATCGTGTCATAACATCCAGAGTGCATAGAACACTAATTTGAGAACTGGAGCTAAGTTAATGACGTTTTCAGTTAAAAGACAGTTATCAAGTACGGTCACTTAAACGATGCCAAGTTCAAAGGTCTACACCGTACATGAGATAGCTGAGACCATAGATGTTGTTGTTGATGATGATGATGATGATGATGATGATGATGATGGTGATTATTATTATTATTATTCATTTAATTACGATGATTTGAAAATCGAAAAGGATTACTTAGCTGTTGTTGCTGTTTTTTACCTTCTCTAGTTTCTTTATTACACTGCTTAATAATGTTCCCTATGATTTGCCTAGCTTTGCTACGAATTATTTTCCATTTTCTGCAAACGGTTGACATAACAAAGGCTGAAAATCTATCCAGCATGTCATAAAAAGCTTTGAACCCTCAAAGGAAGTTCTTTGGGGAAAAAACACAAGAGTAATAAAACAAATTAATAAGGGTGCAAATACAAACTGATTAATACCAATGGTGAAAATGAAATAGGAAAATCACATATTTACTTCCAGCATAAAACAAATGTAGCTATTACTTTTAATAAGTTCAAACGGTTGCAAAGACACAAAGAACAAAGAAATATGAAGTTAAGTCCAGTGCTGCTGTATGTCATTTATGTAGTAAAAAATTGCAGCCACTTTTGAATCTAAGCATTTTCTTCAACCCTTCTCACTGATACAGATTCAAAAGTTCAGTACTCTGAGAAACCTAATTCTTCCAAACACCAAACAAATGGTTCCTGTTGTAATAGTGTCATAAATAAATCTGCCAACATCATATTAGAATGGCAATATTGTACATTTATAACTTCCTTCTTATGCAGATCCCATAAGAGATGATAACAGACATCGATAGTTCGAGCTTCAGAAACACTTGATTCAATCAACTGAATGCAACCCTGGTTATCTTCAAACAAGTTGATTGGCTCAACAGTCTGTATACTGAAATCTTTGATTATCTGCTTGAGCCTCAACTCCCGACTAGCTAGAGATGCTGCAACGTACTCTGTTTCTGTTGATGGCATTTCAACAGAAATTTGCTTGTGACTAGACCAAGCAATTTTCCCCTTTCCAAGCAAGAATACGTACCCACTTGTCAATTTTTGGTTCATCTTGTCACTAGCCCAGTCAGCATCCACGTAACATTTCAACTCTAAATTTCCATGAGAAGATAAATGCAGTTTCTTATCGAATATTGCAGTCTAAGTCTTTCATATTAAAATAATTTAGTAGTTTTCAACTAACCCTTGCCGTTAATTCTAGAGATCTAGCAGCTACCAGCAAGTCGACCACATATGATAAAATATACGTAACAGAACCATCATCTTCTCTTTGGGAATATAGATATCGATTAACCTTACCTTGTTGCAATCTTAGCTTCAATAAAACATCTTGAACCTTTTTATTCCACACATATGCCGATTGTTTCAATCCGTGAGACTTTTTCACAATTTTAATGCTTTGTTTTCCTGACCCACTTCTTCAAAACCTTGTGGCTGCTCCATACATAAATCATCTGTTAATTTGCCATTTAAGTCTGCAGATTTGACTTCCAAATGTTGAACATGGAGACATTTTTGTGCAGCTACAACAAACAAAACTCTGACAGTCACATGTTTAACAAATGGTGCAAATATTTCATTGAAATCTTCTCCAAATTTTTGCAAAAATCCTTGAGTTACCAAACGGGCCTTATATGTGTGGTCATTTCCAACATCAACTCGTTTTGCTTTGAAAACCTATTTGCAGGAAATCACTTTCTTTCCAGATGGAAAATCTGCCAATCCTCATACTTTATGTTCCTCTGGAATACGTATTTCCTCTTCAGCAGCAGTCAACTATAACTTTCGCTCATGGGGCACCTCGTTGGTCAATCTTGTTGGTGTCACTCCTTCAGTTCTTCGTTTTGATAATCATCTTTGGGATTCCTCTTCAATTTCCATTGTACTGTCAAATTCCTTTTCGTCTATTTCTTCACAAGAATCTTGTGCATTATTATTAGGTGAACACATTTCAATAGTAATGCTCTTCATCACTGAGTTGGTCTTTGAGATGACATTGGCTTTTCCCCACTGGTGTTGTACTGCTAACAAGATTCGTGTGACTGGTGTCAGCTTCAATTATTTTCACAGACCAGCTGACCTAAAACTTGGCTGTCTTAGGGTCAAAAATCCTATATTCTTTGTACAGTCATCATACCCAATAAGAACATTATCTGCTGCTTCAATCATCTCATTTCTTGCATTTCTGCTTGGGAATCAAAGAATAAATCTTTGATCCAAAAACTTGACTCCCGTGAATATCTCAACTAGGGTTTTATTGATACTCTGACTTGCTGACTGACTGTGTAAGTATGCTGCTGTTAATACAGCTTCTCCCAGTAACAGTTGTCCAATCCAGCATCTAATAGCATACATTTCGCATATTCAGTTAGCGACCCGTTTTTTCTCTGCGATGCCATTCTGATGAGGAATATAGGGGACAGTAAGCTGATGTTGTATGCCCTCAGTCTGCAGAAAAATCTTGAGTTCTTGACAAATGTATTCCTTGCCGATGTCCATGTGAATGGAAATTGCTCTTTTTCCCAAATCTGACTGACATTTTGTGCAATATATTCACGTATGACACCTGCAACTTTATCCTTTGATTTGACTAATCTCACTACAGTAAATCTCGAGTTGTTGTCGATTAGAGTCAGAAAATATCTGTTGCCACTAGGTGTTGTCGTTTGCATAGGCCCATAAAGATCTGAATGGGTAAGTCTCATCGGTTCTGTTTTCCTTGGCATAGCATCTGAAAACTTTGTTCAAGCTAGCTTTCTTTTAATACAATTATTGCATATTACCTTGTCCGAACATGAAGATACTCTAATCCCTCTAGCCAATTGTTCATTATTTAAATGCTTAACAACAGCCAGATCCTTGTGCCCCAGTTGATGAATCCATAGGTGCAGACGTCCTTCTTCTCTTGCCGTGTTAGCTACCAGCCTTGGAGTCACAGTTTGAAGTTGGAATAAATTACCATTCCTTCTTGCCTCAGCAATGATCTGCTGTCCCTTGCAGATTCCACAAGAATTCTTCTCAGAAATTACATGATGACCTGTTATCCGCTTGATGGAAATCAAATAATTTTCCATTTGTAGAATATACAGAACGTTCTGCAGACTTATCTCTTGGATTTTTCCTTGTACTAGTTTACAATACAGTGGTCCCTCTCACTCCAATTGCCTGTACTGATGAAACATCAACAAGGTAAAGAGCATACTTTCATCACGTATACGTGAGAAAAATTGTTGGTTGCTAATCATATGACTTGTTGCACTGGACCTCAGGTTGGGTGTTATTTTTCTAATCTTGTATCTTGAATGACATATAACTCTGCTTACTTTCTAGCTCAACCAGTGATTTGGCAAATTGACTTTATTTGTTGGTTTTTCTTGAACCAATGACAATCCATCTTTAAATAAAGTACCAGGTTTTTGGCAAAAATTACATATTTGGGTTCTCTTTATATTTTTTATTTAATTTTTATGATAATGAGATTGTAGTCAATACAGTCAGACTGAGTGGCTCAGACAGTTGAGGCGATGGCCTTCTGATCCCAACTTGGCTGGTTCGGTTCTGGCTCTGTCCGGTGGTATTTGAAGGTGCTCAGCCTTGTGACAATAGATTTACTGGCACATAAAAGAACTCCTGTGGGACAAAATTCCACCAACTCAGCGTCTCCGAAAAACCATGAAAGTAGTTAGTGGGACGTAAAGCAAATAACATTATTACTGTAGCCAATATGGGCCAATTATAAATGCACCAATATGGTTAAGATAATAAATCCTGTAGATCTGTTAAAATGAGGGCACAGGAAAAGTCACTTGTTTCATTCTCATAGTCTATTTTGATTTTAGACTTCTGCATGTACTCCTTGACACCAGTTGATGAGCTATTTGACTGGGAGAGATGTTAGCCTGGTTTTTCTGTTGGATGGTTCATTGTTTAATCTCTTCAGCAGTCTCCAGGCTCTCGGGCTGTTTTGAGACATGACAAATTCCGATACTGTTTGTGCCCATCTCTTTCGTTTTCCTTCTGCGAGGGCAGTCGTAAGTTTACAACCTAGTTGAACAGTTTCGTTCCCAAGTGGATTACTATTGAAGGAACAAATGTACTCACAATATAAACTTTTTGTCTCTGAAGTGAGACCTGCAATGTACATTGTTTTACAACCTTGGCAAATGCACTGGTGTGAGCATTTCTGGACAGTAGCCACGAACTGTTCATAATTTTTTGGAGAGGCCTCTAACTCAAGAACTGATTCATCCAATATTGCCATAAATCTGTCCCACTTAGCTTTCCGGAAGTTACATCTTCGATTGGAATAGTAACAGTAAGTTATTTGTTAAATAGACCACCTATTCAATACAAAGTCCAGTCTAGGATGATTTACATAGATCTGTTAACTAATAGTGGTACATGTTTCGCCTTGTATGAAGGCATCATCAGCTATTGTCTTAACCTTAGATTGAAAATAAGCATCTAATTAACATGTAATAATGAAATTAATTTTAAAAATCTTGAAGAGATTTGAAGTAAAATATCATTAAAAATAACAATGATGGTTTAAAAATATACAATGTGATGAGTTACAATGGTGGAAGTATTAACAAAATTAACATTAGAAGGCTGTTATAATACGTACAATGGATAAAACATCAGACTGTTATACAACTAGTAGTAAGATTGCTTTAAAAGTAAAGTTGAATGTCCGGCGGTTACAATTAGACGATGGCAAAAAATCGTATATATTCAAAATAAAGAAGAGAGAATAAAAGTCGAAAGTTGGTCGAGAGATCCGAAATTAATCATAATCAGGAAGATAAAAGACGAAAGTCAGAGGCATATGGTGAAGTTGTAGAACACATTGAAGATATAAAGTTGTAGAATTGAAGTTGAAGAACAGTTTTAAATTGAATCTCTATGGACCATCTCAATTTGAAGCAATGCTCAAATGTTGCAAAAATGTGAGTTTGTTGATATTCTAGTTGAAAAGGCATATAACAGAGTAATCATTTGACGATGACGAAGATAACTTGTAACGTTATGAGTTGCAAATACTTTAACTCATAACGTTACAAGTTATCTTCGTCATCGTCAAATGATTGCAAATACTTTAACTCATAACGTTACAAGTTATCTTCGTCATCGTCAAATGATTCCTCTGTTATATGCCTTTTCAACTAGAATATCAACAAACTCATATTTTTGCAACATTTGAGCATTGCTTCAAATTGAGATGGTCCATAGAGATTCAATTTAAAACTGTTCTTCAACTTCTATTCTACAACTTCATATCTTCAATGTGTTCTACAACTTCACCATATGCCTCTGACTTTCGCCTTTTATCTTCCTGATTATGATTAATTTCGGATCTCTCGACCAACCTTCGACTTTTATTCTCTCTTCGTTATTTTGAATATATATATTTTTCGCCATCGTCTAATTGTAACCGCCGGACAGTCAACTTTATTTTTATAGAAATCGTACTACTTGTTGTATAACAGTCTGATGTTTTATCCATTGTACTTATTATAGCAGCCTTCTAAAGTTAATTTTGTTAATACTTCCACCATTGTAACTCATCACATTGTATATTTTTAAACCATCATTATTATTTTTAATGTTATTTTACTTCAAATCTCTTCAAGATTTTTAAAATTAATTTCATTATTACATGTTAATTAGATGCTTATTTTCAATCTAAGGTTAAGACAATGGCTGATGATGCCTTCATACAAGGTGAAACATGTACCACTATTAGTTAACAGATCTATGTAAATCATCCTAGACTGGACTTTGCATTGATTAGGTGGTCTATTTAACAAATAACTTACTGTTATTATTCCAATCAAATATCATCAATACGGACCAAAAATGATATTTATTACATGTAAAGTTATATCTTCTCTGAAATGGCAGCACTGAGGGTGTATTACAGTGAAAACTTGGCACATAATAGGTCTATGTTGTGTGTTGGGAATAGGGTTTGCTATGTTCTTAACACACTGCCCAGCAATTGACTCACTAGCAAAAATTAAATCAGGGTTGTAAACACGTTGCCATCTTCCACTGTTGAAGGATGGAGGCAGTTTCGGGTCATGCACAAGGTAAAACGCATTTGAGTCAGCCATTTGATGTCTGTCTGTCTGTTAGGTCATCAGCCCAGAGGCTGGTTGGATCCTCAAATAGCACCACCAAAGGCTATGCAGTTATAGGGAAACCACAAAAACCAATGGCAGTACCAAAATGAGGCGTACTAGGCAAGATGAGGAGTGAGGTAGTTTGCCATTGCTTTCCTCACTGGGCCAGACAGTGCTATTGTAGCACAACTAACCCTATGAGCAACGCCTTTCATGACACTCAGACACACTGGTTGTGCTCTGAATGTCATTAATCAGCACTACCCATACCCCAGCAGCTTCCATATTGTCACAGCCATGGATGAGACTGGGACTTCGGTGGAAGCTACACTTTGCTCTAAAACACCATGGTGCATGATGTTTGCTAATGATACTGTTTTATGTAGCACCAATTGGACAGAATTGGAAGAGAGGCTGGAAAGCTTGAGAAAATCCTTGGAAGACAGACACTTAAAAATTAATAGAAAGAAAACCAAATACCTGTGCCTCAGAGGTGAAGGATGGATGGTACATGCTTTAAAACAGTGGATAGTTTCAAGTATTTAAGATCTTTTGTGTCTAAGGATGGCAACCTAAACACAGAGATTAACCACATAGTGCAGTCTGCCTGGATGAACTGGAAAAGAATGTCTGGCATCCTGTGTGACAAAAGACTTGACATAAGGGTTAAAGGAAAAGCCTACAAGACAGCAGTGAGGCCAGCCATGTTATATGGTGCACAGACTTGGGCAACCGCAAAGGCACGATGTAATAAATTAGATGTTGCAGAGATGAAGATGCTAACATGGATGAGTGGTGTCATTAGAATGGACCGCATCAAAAATGAGAAAATAAGAGGAACAGTTAGTGTGACAGAAGTATCCAAGAAAGCAAGTTGCTTTACGTTGCACTGACACAGATAAGGTCTTATGGCGATGATGGGACAGAAAGGGGCTAGGAGTGGGAAGGAAGTAGCCATGGTCTTAATTAAGGTATAGCCCCAGCATTTGCCTGGTGTGAAAATGGGAAACCACGGAAAACCATGTTCAGGGCTGCCGACAGTGGGGTTCGAACCCACTATCTCCCAAATGTTGGACACTGGCCGCACTTAAGCGAATGCAGCTATTGAGCTCCATATATCCAAAAAAGTACAGGAGAGAAGACTGCATTATGGTATGGGCACATTATGCAAGGGGATGAAAGCTATGTAGGGAGGAGAGTGATGGATAAGACTGTGGATGGGACTAGAAATAGGGGGAGACCAAGAAGGAGGTAGACAGACAATGTATGAGAAGATCTGAAGGAGAAGAAATTAGGGGAAGATGATGTATGGGACAGGATAAAGTGGAAAAGACTTGTCAGAAACATCAACCCCGCTTGAAGCAGGATAAGGTGAAGAAGAAGATTTGATATGACAAGACTAGTACCTGTTCTCAATTATTTGAATCCCAAGTCAATGTACTTCTGTCATTTCAAAAAATAATCACTCGACATATTAATTTGTAACAACTTGAACTTTTCTGCTAAGGGCAGAATTTACTACAGTTCCATTTTTTAAAAACATGGTGTTGATATCTCTGTTAAAAATACCACAAAAAAACAAAGTACAATGCTTCATGAGACCCTTAATACCATTTAAGCATATGAGAGCTGAATATTGATATCTTCAATGGTTTAGAAGTTACTTCAGTGTAACATCTTAGGTAAATAACTCCATAATCTATAACAGTCTGGAAAATAAGGAAATAAAAATGGTTGTCAAATTTAAATATTTAGGAGAAATAATAACACAAAACTTCAAAGAAAAGCAGAAGTGGCATAGTAGAATAAATAAAATGACCAGTGTACAATATTCACCAAGAATACATACAATAAAAAAGTCTTTCAATAGCCACAAAATTAACACACTATAAAATAACATATGCAAGTGAAATAATTCTCAAAACAACTAACACTGCACAAACAGACAGATTAGTCAATATTGAAAGAAGAAGAATCAGAATGTGCATAAACAAAAAAACTATCAAGAAAATTGACACTGGAGACTAGCTTCTAATGAAACAATCTACAAGGAAATGGAACCTGTAATGAGCACAATCAGGAAGAAACAAATCTCATTCTTTGGACATTTACTCAGGACATCTCAGGATCATCAGAAGAATTATTGGAAAATTATGGGACAGTAAGGGCAACATTTGATGGATTACAGAAATCAAATGCCTTTACTGGCAAGATGTAGTTTTCACAGTGCACTATGTCTTCAGGTATGGGCTAGAAAAAATCTGTTACTTTCATTGACCTGTCTCAGTCTCATCCTTGGCTTTGACAATATGAAAGTGACCGAGGTATGAGCGATGCTAGTAATACCATTCCTTATGCAGCCAGTCCCTGTTATGAATGGTGTGAAAATATCACTCATAGGGTCAGTTGGTGCAGGCATTTCAATGGGCTTGGCAGACTGATATGTAATAGCAACTTCTGGCCCAGTGAGGAAAGCAACGGAAAACTACCTCACTCCTCATTTCCCTAGTATGCCTCTTCAGTGACACCTAGGCTATCTGAAACAGCTGTAGGCGGAGCTGTGGAGGATCAAACCAGCCTTCGGGCTGAATACCCAACATACATACACAGAGATCAAGGAAGATATGAGGGAACTACAAATTACAAAAGAAGATTTAAAAAACAACCTGACAAAACCAAGAAACTCACAGGCAAATAAACCAGACTACAAATGGAGATCAACAGATGGACAATGGGACGGGTGATTTCAGATGAAGAAAGAAAGTTAAGATCTGAAAGAGTAAAGAAGTATCGGGCTGACAGAAAACTGAAAAACCGTTCTATGAAATTGACTGAAGTGGTCCAATGAAGGACATAAAGTGTAAGTGAATAAATTTGGAAAAATTAAGCTATATGATGGTGAAAGAATTATTGACATCAGTTGAGTGATTCCCAAGATTAGCCCTCACATAGAAACAAATTCACAAACATTCTCTCTTTATAATATTAATGTAGATTTGTATATATTACAATATATGCTAACCAGAGTTTGGAAGTAATTGAGTAAAAGTAATTGGATTACTTGTAACAATATTTTTCTTAGTAATTACAAAAGTAATCTTTACTTGTAATTTACTTCTTGAAATAAAACTGTAATCGTTACTTTCTACTAATTGATGTACATCGCACGGAAGCAGGAACAGGGAAAAGTAAATGATGATGATGATGACTATTTCAGTTCTACTACAGCAGAACCAGTTCTGGATAAGGTACTTTCTTACCTCACCAGTACTTACAAAAATATTGTATTTATACTAACAATGTTTTTAACATTAAACACAGGCATTCCTTCAAGTGCCCCTGTAAGGCATCTATTTCAGTAAATGCAAAGAAGTCTAGGCTTAGCAATGAAAATTCCCAGAACCAATTACTTTTTTTTTTTGCTAGGGGCTTTACGTCGCACCGACACAGATAGGTCTTATGGCGATTGATGGGATAGGAAAGGCCTAGGAGTTGGAAGGAAGAGGCCGTGGCCTTAATTAAGGTACAGCCCCAGCATTTTCCTGGTGTGAAAATGGGAAACCACGGAAAACCAGCTTCAGGGCTGCCAATAGTGGGATTCGAACCTACTATCTCCCGGATGCAAGCTCACAGCCGCGCGCCTCTACGCGCACGGCCAACTCGCCCGGTCAATTACTTTATTCGAAAAGTAAATAACAAATGATTTGATATGGTAAAAGTCATAACTACAATAAAAATTATGGGGAAAGATCATTTCACAAGCTCCAAGCTATCGTGTTTAGTTTCACCTGCTGACAATACTTACTTATTGTCCCTATACTAAAAAAAAAACACAAAATGAAGTACTTTTTCTTGCAAACTTTTGTATTATTCCAGTCCGATGTGAAAAACATTTTAGTGATTTAAATAATGTCTGGGAGACCCGATATGGCACTTGAAGAAGAAGAACAAGAAGAAGAAGTAATAGTGTTCATTAAAGTAATTGCAATTTTACTGATTATTTGTTGGAAGCAACTGAAATGTGGATTTGGAGGAAAATGATGAGGACATCCTGGACTGAAAAAAAAAAGACAAATCAAGATAATCAAGATGTCCTTAAGGAAATCATTGAACAGTGGAGACTGATAAAGGATATAGAAAGAAGGAAGATAAAACTTGTGGGTCATATCCTGAGACATGACGACTTCTTAGTAAATGCCTTTGAAGGAAAAGTACTACAAAAGAAAGGAAGAGGAAGACCAAAGAAGACATACTTTGAGGATGTGAAAAACTTGATGGGAGGTAAAAACTATAAGGAAGTGAAGAAAACAGCAGGACTGGGAGGAGAATGGTTGCAGCCTTTAGTGAATGAATGAATGACTTGTTGAGAAAGTAATCTGTAATTGTAATTGAGTAAAATATTTCTCAGGTAACTGTAATTCAGCCCAATTACTTTTCTCTTGTACTCTTCCCACTACTGATGCTAACACTGAATTACCTTTATTCACTGTTGTGTGAACTGAAAGTTGCCAGTCAGCATGACATGATCAAAAAGGAATGGATAATCTTCACTATTCCTATTTATTTGTGATGTGAGAAAGGCAAGCTTTATACAAGCATGTATGGGCTTATGGTTTACTTGCAATTAAGTAAAATATATTCTCTTTTCTTTACAGGTGTTGAAGACAATGAACTTGTGGTTGAAGTAGAGACCCATGAAGAAAATAAACTCTTACCAGGTATGTAGACTGTCTAAAATTATTTTGTAAAAATAATATTTTTTTTAAAAAGTCAACACATTTATTTCTGTGTTTCAGCTGAAGTAGCAGCCATCTTGAGAGATCAAAACTGTGCATCAATGTCTCATACTAATATTATTGGAATCCTCCTGATACTGATAATGCTACTTGCTACACACTGAACATCGGGTGCAAAGTTCTACAAAAGTACGAAAACTAGAAAGTGTGAAATAATGATCACCTCAAGATGACAGGTAGAGCGCTCGGTGAAAAGTTCCTTACTTTTCAAGAAGCCTTCCATTTCATACCGCACCAATTTTCAGGAAATATATTAAATCACCAATGACAGTGTGAACTATTGTTCTAGGAAAAACTATGATGGTTTATGTGTGTGAAAATGATTTAAGAAACCTTTTAAGAAATAAAAAAAAATTCAAAATTACAGCAAATTGAATTTGAAGGATCTGAATAAATTTTGAGAGTGCAAGGTGCCTAATTCAGCTTCAACATACATTTGACAAGATGAATACAGTAAAATTATGTCCAGTGTACATTTCGATATATACTGTACATAACTTCAGAGGTGTTCAAGGCACAGGACAAATCTTGTTTGAGAAATAGATAGGAACCGGTCAATCAAGAGTTTGTAATATCCTGGACATTACTAATAAAATTTTGACTAAAACTTTATATTTTAAGATTTTTCTCACCTATGAAGACATCAATAATATGTCATATCCTTTTAACTACAGCTTTGTTAATAAAAATGTAAATGTGATATTACTACACTCTGCATATAATTCTAAGAAATTTCTGCATATAATTCTAAGAAATTTCAGTGAAAGCACCAAACAAAATAATAATAATAATAATAATAATAATAATAATAATAATGTATGTCTACCCCTTAGTCCCTTTCTTGGTAAGGAGTCAGGGATGAGGTGAGATGAATTTATGTGGCATGTTTTTACGGCTGGGTGCCAACCTCGCTGGAGGAGTTAATGAAGATGAAATGAATGGTAGTGAATGAAAATGGGTAAGGAGTTTAAAATAGCCAGCTGTAGCCTATGGATAGGAATTGTCCCAGCATTGCCTCGAAGTGGAAATGGGAAACCATGGGAAACAATTTACAGAACTGCCGATGATAGAGGTTCAAAACGTGTTACTCAAATGCAGAGCCATTACCACTCATGGCCACTCTGCTCAGTAATAATAATAATTGAAAAAGTCATGACCAGTCCACCAAAATTTTGCCGACTGCTAGCTCACTGAGCATTCACTGGTTTCTCCTCAGGCTCAAAGCCTGAGAGCAGTGACCAGCTGGAGAGACAAGCATTAAGTCAGAGGACAGACTAGCAAGATTCTTTTTTGTTGGGGGGGGAGGGGAGAGGGAAATTAAATCTCAACAGCAAAAAAGGAGTTGTGCTAGATAAACAAAATTCGGGAGGTGTGTTTGCACATCTGAAAGATGACGCCTGTACAAATTTCTGCACTAGTCAACAAAAGAGTGGTGCTAGTAGTGCTACTGTGACCTTGAAAAGTAAATTTGCTTTAAATATGCGCTGTGAGCATTAGTCATCATCTGGTGTTGACATGAGGTAGGTGCGAGTCAAACATGGCTTTAAAGAAATTTAATATTACCACATTCTACATATTATTCTAAGAAATTTCAATGAAAGCACTGAAGTATAACAAAATAATAATAATAATAATAATAATAATAATAATAATAATAATAATAATAATAATAATAATGGACGTCTACTCCTTAATCCCTTTCTTGATATGGGATCAGGGACGAGGTGAGATGAATTTGTGTGGCATGTTTTTTTAGCAGGATCAGCAGTTTACTGAGTTTGAACAAGGCTGTGTGATAGGGCTACAAGAAGGTGGGTGCTCTTTCTGCGATATTACAAAAAGACTTGGCAGGGATGTATCCATAGTGCATCTGTGTTGGTAACAGTGATGAGGGGCAAGGCACTGTCTCAAGAAGACCAGGGTTTGGCTGCATATAGACCACCACAGAGAGGTAAGACCACAGCGTTTGCCGCATGGATCATACTGCACCTGTAGCAGCCATTAGGGCTTCAGTTGGCACCAGTGACACAGCAAACTGTAACAAAGCAACTACTTGAGGGACACTTCCGAGCCAGACATCCTGCAGCGTTCATGCCACTACTTCAGCTAGATGTCTTGGAATCTGATGCTTGTTGTTTTAAGGGGCCTAACATCGAAGGTTATCGGCCCTGTCTTGGAATCAAACTGTCTGCAGCATCAAAACACCAGCAGTTATAGCTTAGGGAGTGATTTCCTTTGACAGCAGCAGCACACTCATAGTTATCAGTGGCGACTGGTGGTTTCAAAGTTCAGTGGTGCACAATTTTTACCAGTGATATAATTTGATTACAGGCTAATTTTCAAATCCAGATACATCCACAATACTTTTTATTATTAGAAATAAAACAATCATTTTACATTTCTATTTTCAGGAATATTACTACAACCCATTAATATTTTTATTTAAAAACTCTTTTACCATATTGGAATGAAACACGCTGAAGTAGCCTAATTCCGGTACTGAAAAAAATTCCTTTTGTAATGTATCTGGTTTTGAAAAACGTTGCATGGGCCTACTTCGGATTTTTCTTCGGCAGTCCATTGCAGAAACAGTCTAGACATTAAAGTCTGCACCGCATTCATGATCTGGCAAAATACCACTAACTGATAAAAATGCACAATAATAAAAACACACATGCTGACACAAATGTTTATACAATGAAGTCAATAAGCTACTTAGCTTGTACGCACATAACAAAGCTCATGACTATACTGAAAGAAATGGTGGTTTTTATTTTCAAATTTAAAGCCATTAGTTATATATCGAGTCATGGCCGACTGGATCCCTCGCTGCGCTCAGAGCTAGTCGGCCGTATCCAGCAGATGAACTTCCATCTAATGTCGCCAGATGACATCCCTGTTCTATAACAGACTCTCACATTGAGCAGCAACGGTTTCTAGCGACTTTGCTAGTAGTTGGTTACGTAAGAGCACGGCTGACTTAATGCGTCGCTCTAGCGGGAGCGCAGCAAGGGATCCAGTTGGCCGTGCTAGGAGAAGCCAGGTCGATAAACCTCTATTTAAGCAATGTATAAGAAGCCACGCCTAATAGCACCCCTCTTGCAGCCCCACGTGCCCATCTAGCAGCCTTGGTTTCATCCTACCTCAGGTTGAGTCTCTACTGCAAACTTTTCCGCTCCTGCAGTGAACAACTAAGAGTATTGGATTTTAAAGTCTCCTGTAGTCAATATTATTGCTCTTCCAAGCTCTTGAAAGGTTTGTCTTGTTGAATGAAAATACAGTAATTGAGTAATCTAAATTATACAACTTTATCTAAAATAAACATAAAATATTAATGGGGGGTAGCGGAAACCTGCAACCTTATGGAGAAACCGCCCCTGATAGTTATCCCAAGAACCTTAAAAGTGGATTTGTACGCCAGACTGATGACTGAATTGGTTATGCTGCCATTCATTCGCAATATTCAAGGAGGTGTTTTCCAAAAGGATAATGCTCACTCTCACACAGCTGCTGTCACCCAACATGCTCTACAAAATGTCGACCAGCTGCCTTAGCTTGCGAGATCACCAGTGTTCCAGTCACAATTTTCACCTCACATGCATTCTTCTCTTCTGTTCCACTAATCTCCTCTATTTCCTAACAGCACTACTGTACCTACTCTTCTGGGTATTGGTTGCTTGGACATGTTGTGAATGCCTCTTAATCTAATCTGATCATAGCCTGACCACAACTTAAAAGTTTCTGTGACTTTTCACCTTTTCAGGATTTTAGGGTCAATTCTAGGCACAAATTAGCAAAGTTTACACTAAAGGCAGCAGTAGCTTCACTGTCTACATGAAAACCATGAAAAACCATCACAAGGCTGCTGACAGTGGGATTCAAACCTTTAAAGTGTTTTACAACATAAGTGAGTTCATTCACCATTTCAAGTCTGAATGACACTATTGAGATTTAGACATTCAGCATTAAAAAGTAGCCCTATTCAAGAATTTTATTGCAATTAATCTAATTGAAAGTGTACAGAACTGTTAATTTTCTTTTTCACAATCAATCTGTTATTTTATATACTGTGTAATAACTGCTCTCCAATTACAATATAATTTGTTGTAAATTAGTTTTAAGACAGTAAAGTACAAATCATTTATAAAGATTAAAGTCAGGATGCTGAACTACCCTTGAGACATTATTATAGCTGATGATGCCTGGTACATGGGCAAAACATGTAACAAATATAGAATTTATAACAAGGATGAAGTCTAATTATAAATGTATTTTATGTTTTTTTTTCAACTTGCTTAACGTCGCACCGACACAGATAGGTCTTATGGTGACGATGGGACAGGAAAGTGCTAGGAATGGGAAGGAAGCGGCCATGGCCTTAATTAAGGTTCAGCCCCAGCATTTGCCTGGTGTGAAAGTGGGAAACCACGGATACCATCTTCAGGGCTGCTGACAGTGGGGTTCGAACCCACTATCTCCCGAATACTGGCCACACTTAAGCGACTGCAGCTATCGAGCTTGGTATATTTTATGTGTTGAATAGGTGAACTTACAAATGAACACTTGTATTTTAACATTTATATTGAATTTCAATACGGGCTCAAATATGAGAATATTTACTTGTAAATAGAATATCTGTCCTCAGTATATCAGTTTCAAAAGCATAAATACACTGGGCATGATTTTTCCTTTGAAAAGGCATGGATATTTCAAGACAGTCAAGCATCAGCTAGTAATTCTCCTTAGCAGGCTGTATTTGTTCTCTAAACTACGTTCTGTTCTTCTTCATTCCCTTTTATTTTATTACTTTTGGGAATAAATAGTTATCATTTTACAGTTAAATATAGAGATTTTATTTTTTTTAATTCAAAGGAATAACACTCAATTTTTAATTAATTGCAAATACTGTAATATTTATTGTTTTTGGAAAGTTTCTACACTGGACTTAAGGCAAGAAATTCTAACAAGATGTTGCTCATGTGTTCTAACAGATTAATTGGAAATGCAATATTTAAAAAAAGCTCAAGTCCCTAGCATTGAGAAAGAAATATTTACAACACTTGTGATTTGCACACATGCCCAGGGTGCGCAGCAGTACGGTATTCTCTTTGACTCAAAAGGTTTAAGATATCTTTGAGACTCTTAAGCAAGATAAATTCCCACACCTACTTCAGGGTTTATGCTCTGTGAAATGACACAATCATACAGCATAAATCCAAAAGATTGTATCATGTCTAATAAAAACAGAATTACAATCCAACATGTGCTTCTGTGTAAAACAGTTGAGAATGATGTTACATTCTCTATATTTTAAATTTTATAAAAATAATAAGTTTTGGTCAGTTATAGTTCACATTCAAGAACACAAAATGAAATCTTGGTGAACTGTTAAGTTTCCCTTTATTTCATAAACCCAAAAGAATATCATAGCTATTATTCTGGGCATGAAATGCCAACTTAAACATGGACATGTGAGGTGGTCGTCAATTCTAACATTTTACAGGCACAGTAATATTCTTGGCAGTGGATCTAATAATGAAAGAAATCAATAATTATTCTCAGAGAAAGGATAATTAAGAAAGCAAAATAAACAAGCAAGGTCACAACTTTACTCACTTTAAATCTTTCAATCATAAACCTTGGAACTACCAATTTTATGTGGTGTCTGCGCCAAAGGGACACTATTTTCAATTTTCAAAATCTCACAAGCAATGACCAGGGTTCGAACAACATTAATCTCAGTAAGAAGCTATAGCCACGTCCACTCTAAGAACCATAATGTGCGTGCAGAAGTTAAAAGAAAGACAGAATACAAAGGAAAATCAAACAAAACACACTGCACATTTATTAATCAATAATATCACATACATACATTCATTACACAGGTTAAGTTCCACACTCAATACATAACATATTCACTTAAGATTGCACATAAACCACAGTGAAACCTTGTGCTTGCATATAAAATAACACACACAAATTAAATTGCTTTGCATGTTAAAATATTCAGAGTTAAAACAAAGAGCATTGGAGGTCAGGAATAACATACCCCTGTAACATACACTAATACTTTGTAGAATGAACATAGGAAACTCATACAAAGTACCAGTATTTAAGTTATGCACACAGGATTGTTCTTAATATTCTACAGCCATATATCTTAGAACGTAGTGATGGGCAGTCTGAGATGGGATCTCGAGATTTCTCGAGACTAGTGCAGGCACTGTTTCTCGCGAGAAATTTCGAGAGACCTCGAGAGCACTGCCCCATGTTTTGTGGCGAGCAGCGTGTCGTAGGCCTACACGTAGACGGAGCTGAATGTTATTTGTGCCGAGTATGCGAATAACACACCATACGCCTTCTCCATTCCGTAAATACGTTTCAACAAGTGACTAGGGCATTCATTTCCTTTATTTTACCAAGGTCTATTTTGACGCAGTATAATATAATTATAAAAGATATGTAATCTGGCATTGTATGGAGCGGTACGTACACGAATAAGTAGGTGAAGTACAGAAACTGATGGCTACTGTAGGTACACCTACCTTGATACCAGAGGCATGCATTATTCAAACTCGAGACGGGGCAAGATGCGCCATGCTGCATATGCAACCACCATTACGCATGATTGGAACATGTAATCTAAAATGCCTGAGTTTGCTCCAATTCTTTTGACAGGCAGGTGTACATCATGATCTCACCCCACATTCAATATCATATGACCACTGCTTGTGTTTACCAATACTTTGGTGATGAAGGAAATAATTCATTACAATGTTATAGAGTATTTGCAACATAATTAGGTACTTCCGAAACGCAAGGTAAGTCGTGGATGAAGGTTATTTTGAAGAGATGCCACACAGCACACCCGCTGTGTTGTCTATTCAAAAGAAGTAAAATACGTCAACAGAAATACTTCAGATTGGATGATCCAGCACTTACAATCTCATAATATTGCTGAAGGGGAACCATCAAAGAGAACACTTGTGGCCCAACCTGCATCACAAGACTTTATCCTGTCGACAACAATTGCGAGGTTTCCAGGTAGGTATACAACCTATCTACAGTTATTTACAAATTATGCAGATAAGATATCCACCTCAAATAAGTCGTCAACAGTTTAAGATACTGACATTGCGTTTTCACTTCCGTTAATGGTATTAAGGGGTTCTACTTTTCCAGGCTTTTGACGAAATTTATTGGCACACACCATTTCCATATCAGAACACTGATGGTATACTATGAAGTTTACACTTGTAGTTACTGGGACGACGCACAAACCGCAGTACTGGAGAATATTGGTCTCGAGAGCATTGCTCACCACTACCCTGTCAAAAGAAATGGAGCAAACTCAGACATATTAGATTACATGTTCCATTCATGAGTAATGGTAGTTGCATATGCAGCAAGGCGCATTTCGCCCTGTCTCACATTCAAATAATGCACGTCTCTAGTATCCAGGTAGTTGTACATCCGATCTACAATTATTCACAAATTATACAGGGTTATTCAGCTAAGATGTCTACCTCAAATAAGCCGTAAACAGTTTAAGATCCTGACATTGTGTTTTCACTTTCGTTAATGGTATTAAGGGGTTCACAGTTGAACATGCAGTACTTTTCCAGGCTTTTGACAAAATTTATCAGCACACACATTTTCATATAAGAACATTATTTCATGCAATAACTGCTGATATAGTATCAAGCTTACACTCATAGTTACTGGAATACCGCAGATTGCAGCACAGGAGAATTGGTCTTGAGATTCTCGTCAGTCTCGAGATCTGTGATGTCAGTCGAGAGAGTGAGTTGCCCATCACTACTAGAAACATCGGTACTTCAATAACATCAAGTATTTAGTTATGAATACTAGAAGAGATATGATCTAGATGGTGGTGATTGTTGTTTTAAGGGGATATAGAAGGTTGTGAAATCTCCAATTTGTAACTTAACTGTAACTAAATCTATAGTTATGCATACTATAAAACTGGTTGCAGCAGTCTATCAATTCACCTTATAATTTTGTTATTTTGCCGTATGGACCAAGCAAACAGTCTTCTGATAAGGACAACTCTTTGATACATGATAGTTACAATTTTTTTAAAATCTACTGCAGTACAAGTCAAATTTACCTGAAATGAATCTGAAGACCAGTAAAATTTATCCCACAGAGAATTTGTCTCCAAGGAAAGAGATGGGTCAAGATGTAGAACTGAAAATGTTTTCATTTTTTTCTGTTCTAGAGGACAATAAAGGATTATTTTAAACACCATCTAGTAAACAATGGGATACTTAATATAAACATAACCATCATCTGGGGAGTTTCATGAGTGAGGCTGTAACTGTAATGAGAATTAGAACTAGAGATACTTTGTTTGCCTGCGGTACAGTATTCTGTAACCTTGGTTCTGATTTTGTGCAATTCTCCCATGTGGAAGGATGGCGATGAGTAATATAAGCATCCAAGTTGTGGTAATACTGTTATCTTGATGGTCATAGAACACAGACGTGAACATTGAGCAGCGCATGAGTATAAGATTCTGTGTGAAGTTAGGAAAGACAGCCAAAGAAACCTCGAACCTTATCCAGCAAGCTCATGATAAGCAGTCATTATAATGAAGACTAGTCTTTCAGTGGCTCAATAGTTACATAAATGGCAGAGGGGATGCTATCTATACCAATACTGCATATAATCATAAAGAAAGGAAGGTAGGACAAATATGGGTACACACAAGGATAAACAAAATGACAGACTAGTGTGAGCAGGAGCAACAGGAAGGAGAAACAAGGATAAACATTAAAAAGCAAGAGCCCAAATTTATAGATGGACTCTTATTAATCTTTGTTACCAGTTTAATCCCACACTAACATCAGAAGGATTTTGACAATGGTGTAAAAGGAGAGGACCAGAACTGGGAAGGTAGCGACTATGGCCTTAATTAAGACAGTGGTGGAACTTTCCTGGAAAACCACCTTTTGGACTACTAACAAAATCTTGTATCTCCTGAATGAGAGCACATAGCCAAGCAGTGTTGCCAGATGCAAAAATATTATTTTGGAAGACAGGACTCTAAAATTTTGGAAGATATTTATAAATATGTCATAAAAAAAGTTACTTAAAATTTGTTGGCTGAATAATCAGTGTTCTGGTCTTCGGCTCAGAGGGTCCAGGATTTGATTCCCAACTGGGCCAAGGATTTTAACTACGTTTGGTTAATTCCTCTAGTTGAGCACTAGGAATTGTGTTCATTTTCAAACATATCTTAATTTATTTTTCTTCTTCTTTCACGTTTATGATGGCATAGGATCACTTTAGTCAGTCCATTGTCGTAAATCTCTTCGAAGGGACTGTTCAGGCCTTGCGGTCCTCCCAGTACTTATTCATCATATGTTCCGATCTTTGTGCCCTTTCTGATGTTGCAAATATTCATGTTGTGAGTTTCTTTCTTGCAAATGTGAAACAGATATTTGTGTTCTGGAACTTATTGTTTAGTTTTATCTTATCTGTGGTTTCTATTGGAGTATGGCCAATTTCCTTCAGATCCTCACTTATTTCTCTCTTTCATCTGCAGCCTGTTATTTCTTACATTGACAATATATTGTACCAGTTGTTTCAGAAGTCTTGAATCACACATTTTCATTATGTGTTCAAAGAATCACAGTCTCCTTTTACACACAGTATCAGTAATGGGTTACATGACTTTGTTGGGCATTATCCACCACTGTCCATCTTTCTGGTATTTTTTGTCGATGCAGGTTCTTCCAATTCTTCTTACGATCTTCTGGAGTCTGTCGGTCTTCGATTGTTTGTTCAAGTGGAAGAGTATTTCTGGTGCATGTGTGAAGATATCTTCGTTTAACTACAACATACAATCACCACAGACACACGCAATAGTGAATACATCTCTCCACATAAGACTAATGTCAGAAAATGCATCCAGCCGTTACATTTTACAGTGTGTTGAACACAAGATACACATTTACAAAACACTACTATATACTATAAATTTGTTTTTGTGTCTGACAGACTGGAAAATTTAAAGGTTAATTTTAAAACTAAACAGTCATACAAACAACATTAAAAGATTGATTTTCATTATGTTCACTCAATAATCTATGCTTTTTTCATCCTCCCCAGATGCTGCTCTTCACCAGATACACAAACTCTGCTCCAAGTTTAAAAATTTAGATATTCAAGAATCCTTTTAGAATGACATGATCGGTCTTGTTGACAGCCGGCATTTACAACTGTCGACAGTACATATGAGAACTCATACAATTGGCATGTTAATGATCTGTTTTCAAAGCAGATATCATCCAGATACCAATTTCTCTTAAAACTAATTAGCAGCTGAAGGAAAATTAAACACATGTATTGCATTCAAGTATAACAGCTGATATGTTAATTTCATCTATGAAATGAGACTGAGGATAATTTGGAATACTGTATTTCCACCTATATTCTTATTTTCAAAAAATTCTTTTAAAACTAAGACCTTATGAAATTTTGAAGGACTTGGAAGCACTGCAGCCAAGCTAACTGCTTGTTAGTTTATTCTCATATATAACATTACTCTTGTTCCAGCTTCTTGTCTAAGTAATGAAAAGGAACAAATAAGTGCAAATCAAGTCATATATAAAAAGACAGGAACACTAAAAGGAGCACATAACAGGAAAAACACCAGAATAGGTCAGAGTCAGTGTGGGAAGAGGGAGAAATAAGAAGAAAACAAAAGAACAAGGGCAATCTCCACATTTTCATACACTGCTATCTTTCAGATAAATTGGCTCTCTTCTAATCAATCCCAGTTCTTCTACATCCATTTCTTCTCAGCTTGTTTTTGCTTCCCAGCTTCATCAGGAAGGTGGGCTTCTAAACTTACTGAGGGGTCATCTTAATAGATCTTCAGTCTTGATGGGGGAAGTGTAGGATAGGAAGAAAGCTGGACAAATAAAGGAAACTAAAAGATACAGATAACTGTATTCAGGTTTGTTCATGAAAGATAAAGAAATATATGCTTATTTAGTGATTTCTGACCCAAAAGCATAACTGTCTTAGAATATAATAGACTCAATCAATAAAACATGAAAAATGTTACTACTGTGAAAATTGACCTAGCTGTTCTCCAGACATCAGCCTCAAACTAGGAATTCATATACTTTCCATATGGAGAGTAGCACCTGTACTTCAGATCATATATCCCCAGTTTTGTATTCTGACACCAAATGTACAATCCCATAACTGGTTAAAAAATAAAATTAATGTGTATCACAAAATTCAGGTTTGCTTATAACAATAAAGAAATATCTTTAGTGTTTTTGACCCCAAAGTATGATTTTAACTGTCTTTTAACAGACCCAACTGATAAAACATGAAAAATGCAGCTTAATTTTGATATTATTGCAAGAATAGTCCAAGCTGTTATCCAGCCTTAGACTAGGATTCAAATATATTTTGCAATGAGAAAAGTACCTATACTTTTTAGCCTGAAGGTATATTTCAGGTTTTGTATTCTCTTTCCAAACAAATAATCTCGTGAAGTTCTACTTCATTTTATGCAGATTAACAATACTGATACAACAGCCAGAAACAACACGATGCCAACTTAAGCAACTTTCGGGACTGATAACAATGCATTAGTTGTACACAAGAAGTAAGTATTAATAACCACCTAATCGATACTTTATTAATGCCTCAGGCAAAATTGAATAAAATTAAAACTTACAGGACATGTTTCGACCACTTAGTGGTCCTCTTCAGCTGTATAAATAAAGAACTGAAAAGAAAAACATTATGACAATAAGCACAAATAAAAGTTCTTTGGAGACTCCTTCGATAAAAAATGGAGGTCATCAGAATAGGTCATCTTGCCTCTCGTTCTTGTTTGGAAAAAATGTTTATTCTGTGCTGTCCAGAGGGTCTGTTTTTGAGTGCGACCTGGTGAAGTAACGATGTGATACAGTTTGAAACTGTTTGAAACTACTTGCATACTGCAACAAGAATGCCACAAGCTTGGAAACATTAGAGCATGTGGTCATGAGTGTTACAGCACAGATTTCCTTGTCTTCGAAGCCGAGATAATACGAGAGGAATGCACTTTCACTCGGAGCCTAACCTACCTACCTCACGCCTCAAGGTCGCTGAACTGTTCTAAATGTAATTGCAAAGGGTGGATGTGCAAACAGTACAGCCTACTCATACAGTAGTTGAGAAGTGTGAACATAGGTATGAAATTACGGGAGTCTTTTTAAATTTTCGAATAATTTAGTTGTGAGAGGTTTCAACTGTGTTTTGTCACTAATTTTTCAATATGAACAGTCATAAAATGAAATTTAAAAGATTAACCATAAGTGAAACACTGAGAAAAATAAAAGAGTGGAAAATAGTGAGTTGACATCCAAACTAGCCAGTAAGTTTGATGTGGGTGAAACAACAGTGAGAGACATAAAGAAACAAAAGGAAACCCTGATCAAATTTTCTGCTAGGTGTGATCGTTCATCATCCTGAAAATCAATGAGAACATTGGACTATGAAAATTTAGATGAAGCCATGATACGGTGGTTTAATAAAAAAAAAGCGAGCGCAAGGTACTCCTGTGTCCAGCCCAACTGATAAAACATGAAAAATGCACTTTCACTTTGTCCTTAGCTTAGAAGAAGATTTTAAAGCCTTTTCTGGCTGGCTTACGCGGTTTAAGAAACGATTCGGAATTCGAGAAATTACAATTCACGAAGAACGTCTTAGTGCAGACATGGATGATGCTGAGAAGTTCACTAACTCTTTAAAATCAAAACATGCTAGGGATCAAATGCGCCTGGAAGACTGAAAAAATTACACAGGTTACTTAGGGCCCAATGCAAATACTAACGACGGAAGAAAGAGCAATGTAAATTATATGTTTTAATTTTTTTCCTACAGCACTTGCAGGCTGCCATAAAGAAAGAAGAGTACCATACAAACACTAAGGATGCAACAAGAACAGCAAGCCGCAGGCCGTAAAACGTCCAAGGAAAGAATAACCATTACGGCGTGTGCTAAGTAAGGCAAGTAGTGATTGTAAATTAAAATTATTAGCAATAGGGAAATCCAAAAAAACCTCATTGTTCTAAATGAGAAAATGACACTTTGCAGAACTATTATTTTATCAAAAGGCAACATGGATGGACACACTTATTCAGGGGTCTGGTTTCACAATTATTTTGTGAAACAAGTGATGGCCTACCTAATTAAACACTTGCTGCCAATCAAAGCAGTGCTCTTAATTGACAATGTGCCCTTCCACCCACATGAAAGTGAATTTAAAGAAGGCGATATTTTTGTCAAATTCCTTCCCCCTAATGTAACTTCTGTTCTGCAACCTATGGACAAAGCTGTTATTGTTGCTTTAAAGAGGAAGTACAGACCATCTCTGCTACAGCAATTGGTTGAAGAAATCACTGATATTCCAACATATTGGAAGGAATTTAGTTTGTTGGATGGTCTTCATGCAGTCAACAAGTTATGGGAGAAAATTACTGCTACAATGCTCGCACGGTCATGGAAATCAATTCTAGGTGAAGAACAACCGTATGCTGGCTTCAGTGATGATGGTATTTCCAATGGGCAAGAGAGATTTACAACAATGACATTATTAGTGCAAAATCTTTTTTTTTTTTTTGCTAGGGGCTTTACGTCGCACCGACACAGATAGGTCTTATGGCGACGATGGGATAGGAAAGGCCTAGGAGTTGGAAGGAAGCGGCCGTGGCCTTAATTAAGGTACAACCCCAGCATTTGCCTGGTGTGAAAATGGGAAACCACGGAAAACCATCTTCAGGGCTGCCGATAGTGGGATTCGAACCTACTATCTCCCGGATGCAAGCTCACAGCCGCGCGCCTCTACACGCACGGCCAACTCGCCCAGTAGTGCAAAATCTGGATGAATGTCAAGATGCAGAAGAAAGTGACATAATCGAGTGGTTAGATGTCGAAAAAAATTATGATGGTTTCAAACACGAAAGTGAGGAGGATATCGTACAGAATTTGACTGTTGGTGAGAGACAAGGATCCATATAATATCTCTCATATGGAAAACCAAGATGAAATTTCGTTTTCAGGTATTGTTTCCTTGAGAAATGTACGATCCAAAATTATTAATATTTTTTTGCTATTGGCTTAACGTCGCATCGACACAGATAGGTCTTATGGCGACGATGGGACAGGAAAGGGCTAGGACTGGGAAAGAAGCGGCCTGGCCTTAATTGCGGTACAGCCCTAGCATTTGCCTGGTGTGAAAATGGGAAACCACGGAAAACCATCTTCAGGGCTGCCGACAGTGGGGCTCGAACCCACTATCTCCCGAATACTGGATACTGGCCGCACTTAAGCGAATGCAGCTATTGAGCTCGGTCGATCCAAAATTAGGAAAAATGAACAATCATTTAAGAAACAAAACATGATCACAGATTTTTTTTGGTACTTATTGTTGGCATAATCCAGATGCATTTTTTAAAGCTTATGTACTTTTTGTTGTGTATTCATTTCTCTCAATTGTGTGTTGCAATATAACATAAAATGTTATTACTTTTTCATTTGTTCATACATTTCAATATTTAAACTGATGACTTCATTTTAACTACGCATAAAAGAAAACTAGATAATTTGCAGTTTTTGGTAATTCGCGGAAGTGCCTGCATAAATTAACATGAATTATTGACAGTCCACTGTGCTTTTGTATGAGATGTTAACAGATGATATTTCTCAAGACATTCATGGGTTAAGGTACGATTTTCAACCAACATACTGTGTACTCAATTTTCTTATTTAAAATCAAAACATGCTAGGGATCAGATGCACCTGGAAGACTGAAAAAATTACACAGGTTACTTAGGGCCCAGTGCAAATACTAACGACGAAAGAAAGAACAAGGTAAATTATATGTTTTAATTTTTTTCCTACAGCACTTGCAGGCTGCCATAAAGAAAGAAGAGTACCATGCAAATTCTGGGTAGGCATGAACCTATTCATTTTAGGTATTTAATAATCAAAGAAAAAAAGAAACAAGTGATCATTTTTTAAGGTTCACATGTGTGGTTCCTAAAGAAAATGGAGATTGAGTAATTGCACTGGTAGTAAGGAAGGCTTTTGGAAGTCCAAACTACTTACAGAATTCTGCAAAAAGTTTTGGGATTATGCCTCTAGCTCCAGTTATCAAACCAGTAACTGATATACACGTGGCTTTACGTTGCACCGACACAGAGATCTTATGGCGAAGATGGAACGAGAAAGGGCTAGAAGTGGGAAGGAAGTAGCCTTGGCCTTAATTAATGATGAGTAAGGGAGGCTTTTGGAAGTCCGAACTACTTACAGAAGTCTGCAAAAAGGTTTGGGATGATGCCTCTAGCTCCAGTCATCAAACCAGTAACTGATAGACACGCTGCTTTACATCGCTCTGACACAGAGATCTTATGGCGACGATGGAACAGTAAAGGGCTAGAAGTGGGAAGTGACCATGGCCCTAATTAAGGTACAGGCCCGGCATTTACCTGGTGTGAAAATGGGAAACCATGGAAAACCATCTTCAGAGCTGACGACAGTGGGGTTCAAACCCACTATCTCCCGAATACTGGATACTGGCTGCACTTAAGTGACTGCAGCTATCGAGCTCCGTGTAACCAATATACAGTACACGTATATATTGAAATAGTCAACAGTATGTTCATACATGTTCTCTGCATTGACTTCCTTAGATTGATTGACATGAGTCTCAAACTTTATGGTAGGCTCTATGATGTGCAGTAAACAATACTAATAAGTATCGCATGGTCTCACCTACCCTGTGTAAGCATTTTGATTTTATATAATCCTAGCTGCCTGCATGTCAATAACATTTTGTTTCACTCTACCAGATCGTAGAGAAATCTCTGCTGAGAGATCTATGGCATGGCTTTTATCAGAGTGAAACTTTGTTAGTGCACTCCTCATAAGTTTTCCACTTAGCACGTTCTAAGTCCTGATTTCCATTATATTAAATTTGTATAAAAATACTTCACTTAACGCATCACAAATGTTAACTTTTCTTTTCATTTCTTGTGAAAGGAATGGAATTTCCAACACAGATGAAGAGCCCTCACCACACAAGACATATCAGAGAAAACTGCGCGGTAACAGGAAACGGCCTTCAATTCCTAAACTTCACAAGGTAAATAGCACCTTCAGGGAGCAAGCTGTTAGCCTCAGGGAAGTTCAACTTCTCTTGCCAGTCAGCAGTTAGATTGCTGAATAACGCTGTGAATACGTTTGTGCTTGTATTTTGCATTCCAGTTAAGAAATTTATTCTCTGTTGAGTTGTACAGCGAAAAGTAGTGAATATTTGTTACGTGATAGCCTGTGTATGGATTAGGAACAAAATCAAGAGAAGTTGAGTAGCATGGTGTGCAGGGCCAAATTTAACTACTGCAACGCCTCTGGGCCCAAATAATTTTGCCCCCCCCCCCCCCATCCTTAAACATTCATTCATATCCTAAAGGCAAAGCCTTGTTGCTGCAACCAGATTTGTCTCTCCTTTGCTGACAGGAAAAAGTTGCAGTTATTTTTATATAAAAAGTAAAGGAATACAGTAGAATGCTTCCAAGGTAAAATAGCAAATGTTAATACTAAATAATAATAATAATAATAATAATAATAATAATAATAATAATAATAATATTTATATTCTATCTGAAAGAGCAGACAGCTGTAAAATGTACACTACTCACTACCCTGTCTTTTAAACATTAACACAATCACGATGAGAGTGGATATTCTAATATTCCATGCCTATAATCATTAAAGTAAGTTGTTGAAATTTGGGATGTCCCTTCAAAACGTGTACAAGGAGCACTGAAACAGATCGTTGGCTGCAGTAATAAACCAGATATTCACTTTTCATAATGTCTCCACTTAAAAGCTTTCTTTCAAACAGCACTTTTATCAGAAATCGCTAACTGTCTGATTCTCTTTCACTCCACTTTTAGCATAGTAGTCTCTAGTAACATTAATCATAAGCCACAAATAAGGGTAATCGTAATCGTTTGGCTTAAGAATACCTTCTCTTGGTATTAGATCATATTTCCCTTCTCATCTTTTCTTCTGCTAATCTGCTATCATTTGTACCACTAACCGTAATAGTTTTCACCATTCATGTTGTGTACTCAACACGAAAAACACCTAATAACGCCCACAAAATGAATAAAAATGGCTTTCATTTTCAGACTTCTCCTGAACTTTTGGTATTCTGGTCCCATAAGGCTCATGGCTAATTATGGCTCTGGTGGTGTGCATTTGTCTTGCGATAGCCCAGGTATCGATATGGAAAAAGTTGCGAAATTGGTTACTAATGAAGACAAAATTAAAATCCTTCACGAAGTGTACAGGCATCTGTGTCATAAGCGGGTAAAGTTGGTGTGAATGTTAAATCATGGTATTTCACACCTTCAACTTGAGTTAGTCCAAACCAATGTCACGTATTGCCGAAGTGTTGTCATGTTCAAAATCATCCTCTCACACATGGGGGAGTGTAATCTCCAAGTTTCTAATTCATGACTGAAAACTGTAACTTAAAAACAATGCTTAATAACTCACTGATCCGAAAAATAAGGCTTCAATTAAGAGTTCAACATTACATTCGTTTTAGAAAGTTTTAATACCTTTTAATACTCTCCTCTCATTTTCAGAAATGGTAGATACAGCTTTCACTGTATCGATATATACATGATGTAATGTGACTGCATTAAAAAATTTGACCATTTTTGGTCCTATATTGGTCCGTATTGTTCGAGATCAACAAACACAATGGGTTATTAATGGGTCCACCCTGTCAATATTTACTGTTTTTACTAGAACGTAGTTAGTCTACAATGTTCATGAATTGCACCTCTTTTGAGAAATTTGCACCATTCTCTTCATCAGCGATATCATGTCGAAAAGAAGTGTCAAATGTTTCCCTGTTAAGTTTTTATTTGTAAATTCAATAGAACATTTTCTTGTTTAACACATTCTCTTTCCCTCTTTCCTTCAGAAATGTCTTAACGGGGTTTTACTGTAATTTTTTTGGGTAAGTATAAAATGTGTCACCTGAGATCTTTTACACGCCAACATCGTACGACCAGGAGTAACAAACAGACTTTGTTAACCATTCAAAAATTCCACTGCCTATGCCGGGTATGAATCCATGATCTTGGGATCCGAAGGCCGCCACTGATCTACAGAGGGAGTATGTAAATTAATGAAAAAGAATGACTTTGATGGACATGTGGTTGTCGAGTACACACAGAGAGCATTATTTTCTTATTTTTCAATGAGAATCTACCAAAAATGTTGAGCTCTTTGATGCTTCTTACTTTTATGTACTTTCATTACTACATTCCTACTCAGAAGACCTCTGACTTGCAGTTGAATCTTGCCCTTTACTGTGCGTTTGGCCCTAATATGTTTTCCACAAGTGCAACATCTCTCTCATTCAAGGTGGGTTACTAAAAGGTCACGTTCATATCATCACAGTAATAAAACATACATGAAAAATCTAAGCAAATTTACTCTAACCTAACCAAATTAAAAAAATTAAAACAATGATGATTTTAAACAGAAACAACAACAGTGCCAGAGTCACACAACAAATTAAGAGTGCAATTCATTCTGATTAAGTTTTCAAGAGATTGAAGTTGCCCCTTAACATTAAGTGACAGATCATATTCAGAAACTTAAAATTTAATCACAGCAAAATTCTAAACCACTCAGCACTGAGTACTCTATTATTTTTGAACCAAATTATATTCTGGATTTGAACAAAATCATAACTAAGGGTTGCAGTAGAATATGGACTATTCATGAGGCTGCTTATCATGGGGTAATATCATGACAGCCATGTTGTTTTCATATTAAAATCAAGGATATTCTAAATGGAATCAAATTAAAGATTTTTATTTAAAAAATTTATGACTGCTTGGTACCTAATAAGTGCAGCTTGTAGGCCTTGTAGATATATTTTAAAACAGTAAAACTTAAAACCACCAACAGCAAACATTACAAAATATGTACGATAAAGAGTATCTTTTGATCAGAGTTCCAATTATAAACAGCTGTAGGTTTGAGACAACAGTGAATCTGTTTCAGAATGTAGCATAACTTAAAACTTGCAGAAAAAAATCATACACAAAAGACAATATGTATGGTTTAAAAGAACCAAGGTTAATAAGAACTGTCTTCATTCCTACAACTTTCATCAATATTTTACAACTGGAACAAACTGGGCAACAGTAACAATTTCATTTGTTCGTATTAATAATGGGCTAGAAAATATAAAAACACAGTATAAAATTTTTCCATAAATTCAAAAATAGTTTCTCCTTATTAAATACATTCCTCCAAAGTGAGATCACATGGTCAAATACTGAAATTTCTAGTGGCTATGCCATATTAATGAATGTCAGAAATAATGTCTGGAGGCAGTAAGGACACAGGCTGAAGGTCTATTCCTTTGACGGGAGTCGCCGGAACACCGTCTGCAACAGGTACTGATGAAGATTCTTTCTCCTTGAATGTCCATGCCCAGAAATATTTACAGGTTAAGATATTTAATAAAAACTGAAGTATACTGTTTATAATGCCTGAAAAGAGAAGAAAAGGTTTTAGATGTACAATCTTAGAACATGTGATGCATTCATTGTGTGTGGACTGTTACAACCCTGGGGCTGATGTTAAGTTTTGAAGTCTAAACAGATATTTGTTTCATCTCACTCAACAATATCCTCATAAAATGCCATCTTTCTGTTGAAAATTTTTTACAGAGCTTGCAAGATAACTTAACTCCTCTATCTGTCCAAGAAATTTGAAATACAACTTAATTTTGGCACATCCCTTTACATGTTAGGAAATATCCTATCTGAGTGAATACTGAATTTGCACGACTGCATTGTAATCAAAATCGAGTTTCAACCCAATAGGCCATACATAAAGTACATGTAGAAGAGATGTTAAGTACAAGATAAAAATGGCCAATCGGACACCAGTGGGATCCGAACCCACAACCTCCCAATTTTGTGTCGGTTGCTCTACTATTGATCTATGGTGACATGTATTTAATTGCGGTGAGAGGAAGATAAAGTAAATGCAAACATTCTGGGATTCTGTGAGAAAGACAAAGACCAAATCATTATGGGTTCCTCTTAATCTGTCTCTTAATAGGGCAAGTGTTTACACGTGTGCAAGTATGTCAACTTTTGTAATAATGTTATTGGCTTTACGTCCCACTAACTCAGAGACACCGAGGTGCCGGAATGTTGACCTGCAGGAGTTCTTTTAAGTGCCAGTAAATCTACAGACACGAGGCCGACGTTTTGAGCACCTTCAAATACCACCGGACTGAGCCAGGATCGAACATACTAAGTTGGGGTCAGAAGGCCAGCACCTCAATCGTCTGAGCCACTCAGCCCAGCAGTCTCATCTTTTAAGAATGTGAAAGGTTTCAGCACATCTCATATAAATAAATCTCCATAGACTCCAAGCAAGTAAAAGTAAGCCTATTGTGCTTTAATACCAATACATATCAACATTTTATGCAGTCTATTTAAATAACAATAAGTATGATTTTATTTCCATTAGGTCAAAGAAAAGCAGCAAGGTCATGCTGGATGATTTTGACAGACGTGGCGTTATTCCAGTCACAATTGAAGAAATCTACACTGTGAAGAAAGTTGCCCCCCACCATTCACGCACTCATCCCTGGTTTACAAGGGAAGATAAGCTGAAAATGGGGACCGACTTCTTTTCATAATGTTTTGAAAGGCATGGGATTTGTGTGAAAGAGTTCAGAATAAATGTGTGCTATTATCAGAGAATGTGACATTGTTGACTGCAGTGCAAAATATTTTGTTACCAACTGATATCAAGTTTGTTACATATTGACTTTAACCAGTAAAATAATAGTTCCTTTAATTGGAATGATTTACATTTTCGCCATTCAATACTTAGTAATAAATACATATATTAGATCATGTTTCATTCTGTGATACCTCCTTCAGCTAGTGAGGCAGCAAAAGGCTCCTACATTATAACCTTTCAATGGTCTCTAAGTCGAGTCTGAAGGAACCATTGAAAGTTATAATAAAATAGATCAACAGAAACTGTGCAGAAGTACTTGTCCAGTGTGAATACGTCCAATCTATACATCCAACTACATACATAAACCGAGATAACTCGCTCATTTAAGAGGAAATTTAATGGAGTGAAATCAGGAGAAATTCATAAGCTCAGAACCCCGTGGTATTCAGATGATTGAGTTAAGAAAACATGAGTTGGGATATGAATAGGGACCAGCAAATAAAAGATTACATCAACAGCTGTGAAGAAGTTAAATATCATATGTAACATTCAGATCTAGGAATGTCACGCGGCCATGGAACGGTTTGAAATAGTGCAAGTTTAATCATCAAGAAGGCGTATGCAGAGTAATGGATTGTATGCATTAAAAAGATGAATGAATGGTAGAGTGTGTTCCTTTGCGTATTTCCTTGAATGAAGAGAGTGACTGTGTTAGACAAAATGTTCCTCAAATGTCAAAAACAGATGTAAGGGAGATTACAGCATAGTAATTTTAGTATGAATCATAAAATGCGAACCAAAGTATTATTGTAATATTATAAAATAAGATTTTGTTTTTATGACAATGAATGAAAAAAGCATCGAAGAAGGTTGATTAAAAAAACAGCTCTGGTACACGTTGAGAAGGAATTGATGAGATTATAAAGAGTTTAAAGATATTGTAAGATTTTAAGAGCTCAATAACAGATTAAACAACGTTAATATACGAAAGGCGAGTGTCGTAAACAAAATTGAGATAATTTAAAATCTATTTGGCATTGTACTAATATCGTTTGTACGAGTTTCAGGATGGAAGAACGACGAACCTGGTTATTATTATGATGAATCCAATCAAGGCAGAAACGTGGGCCTAAGTCAAGACTGGTATCTTGGTGGGTCCGAGTTCAGATGGAATAACCACAATGATATGGAAATAAATGTCTATGGCTACCGCAACCAAAAGGATGGGATGAACACCAGAGTCGTCAAATGATAAGTACCCATGCATTGTCTTCCTTTATTCTGTCTGTAGAGAGCTTACAGTAGTATTAGATTTGTTACCATATGATGCAGGTGACCTAAAGAGTATACAGCTTGAGTAACCTAACGTGACTGTCATTGTGTATCTGTCAGAGAGTGATAATCTGATCACTGGTAAGAGTAACAATTCGGTTTATCGTGAATGTCAGGTGATGAAGGCAGACAAGTGTGGCAATATTTTTATGGAATTTCCTGTTAATATTGAGTGGTGCGTATGTAATTCTAGTGAGTGATTATACGTAACTAATGTCAGTGTCGAAATCTTCTATAGAATGATTTGGTTGTGTAATAGTTTAGTGAAGTGCGAGTATGCTGTCAATTATGAGATGATTTTATACGCGAATAGTTGAGGTTCTTCGGATACATGCGCTTGTGTATTCAGAATGATAATGTAGGCATGGTGCAAATTTTGAGGTAAGATATGGTAAATGTTAGGGTCGTCGAATATATTATGGTGATGTAATGTGATTATTATGATAATGTGGTTTGTTGAGATCGATACTATGGTAATGTAGTGAGTCTTCGAGAATGTCAATGAACCTAGATTCGTAATGGTTTGATGATGATTATGCTTGTTGTTTAAAGGGGCCTAACATCGAGGTCATCGGCCCCTAATGGTATGAAATGAAATAACAAAAAGTTCAAATTCATCCACTGACCAAAATGAAATAAAAAATGTCATGAAGAATGAATGGATGGACATGAACCCAACAAAAACAAACAAACAAAAAACAGTGGATCAGACTCAAAAAAGAATAGTAAATAATAGTATTACTGACCAAGGGACCACTTATAAAGCACAATGATGCTGGATGTCTAAAGGGGTGCAAAATCCACATCTAAGGCCCCACAGAATGGTACATGTCGCGAGTAAAGTAGAACCATGGTATTTGTCATGTTGGGGTACTAATCAAAAGTAGCGAGGACTCACGGTGTTCCACACAAGATGGTACTACTCACAAGTATTGTACTTCATACAGGTAACGCAGACCTATGGTGTTTCTCACATAATGGTGCCACTCAAAGCCAACACAAACCGATGAGTTTCCTCACCTAGGTGTATTAGTCACGGGTGCCGGTTCCACGGGTCCCGTGGTGTTCCTCGCATAGTGGATACTAATCACAGGCAATGCAGACCCACGGTGTCGCTCATATAGTGGTACAACTCACAGGCAACGCCCAGACCCGCAGTGCTGCTCACATGGGACCGACGCACGGGTACTGAAAACCCCCAGGCCAACCTCTTTACTGCTACTAATCACAAACCTATTTCGTACCTAATATAGTGGTACTACTCGCAAGTACAGGCAACCCATGGTGTTCCCCACGTGATGGTACGAATCGAAAGTAGTTTCATGGTTCTAATTCAATCATCCCTTGGTCGCCCCTTTTAGTCGCCTCTCACGACAGGCAGGGGATACCGTGGGTGTATTATTCATCTGCGTTCCCCACCCATAGGGGGTAAAGAGAGAGAAAAAAGAAGAAAGAAGGGATCCGTCACTTTGAGAAATGAAGTAACGGACGAAGAAAGGCAAGGGCCATGAAGGGCGTGAAAATGAAAGACTCCCTAGGCCTCGAATGCTCTAATACCATCGGAGTCAGAAAAGAACAAGAGTTGACCAAGGGAGGTCGGATAGGATAGACAAAAGTGAGGAGCCTGGCGCAAGTAAGTGGAAGCAATGCCAACTCAGCTAAGGGCCCCATGGTCGCCAATCCACACTCCCAAGTTGAGAGCCCCTTGGGCCCCTGTTAGTCAACTCTTACGACAGGCAGGGGATATCGTGGTTGTATTCTACATGTGCGTCCCCCACCCGCAAGGGGTAGTGAGTTTGGTCCATGAGATGTATTTTATTTCCCTCAAGTCCGCCGGCAAGCTGGTTAGGACCCCCCTATCCACCACCTGGGACGCGCCACGTGGGAGTATCACTTCTCCCCCTGCTACGCCAGTGTAGTAGGTTCGTGAGGTAATGGTTTAAATGAGATGTTCATCATGCGATGTTTTAAAGATTTTTGGATAGGAAAGTGATATAATGTGATGATAGTATTTTCAAAAGGTATCCCGGAGATATTAAATGTTGAGCGTGTGTAAATCATCGAAATATGGATTTATGGCACAGCCTGAAGGTAAGATGAACGTATTAACGGATGAATTTGAGAGGATCTTCGATAAATGACACGAATAAACAGTGAGATGTGTTGTTTAAGAGGTTAATGTCACCTGTTGCAATACGTTAGCATTCAGAGTAGTTGCTTGTAGTAGTTAATTTTGGGCAGTAGTGTTATTCACAGGAAATCTTTGGAGGAGAGCGGACGCAGTGTGGACATGCCGATATTACCGTTTACATTGGATATGCCAGTAGTTAGATGTTATTTTAGGTACGGTGAAGCTGGAAGTTCCAGATGAGTGCTGTCATCACCATGATTGGTTTATTTATTGAATTTATTTGGTCACTTTGGCTGAGTAACAGATGATTATATTTTATGCAACGTTAAGAAGACTGGATCGTTGGGATATTCAAGTTGTATGCTAGATACTAAGATAGTTAAACGATCAAAACAGATAGAATATGGGAAGGCAGTCTGTGGGCTGATATGTGACTCAGATGAATGAACAAAGTGAATGATACCTTATGATTGGCAGATGTTCGGAGAACTGTTAATAATTCATTATTTCATGGACAAGAATTACAGAAATATTACAATGAATTTATTTATGATTTTTATGAATTTAACGTCAGATAATGTTTATAATGTTAATGGAAACCAACAAAGATTAATCAATGTGATATTTTATTATTCTCCATCATGTTGTCTAGTCAAATTATTAAATATTATTTTTCATGAATAATTAATTAAAGTTTAATATCCTTCCAACATTTCATTACGATCTTCTCATTTCATAAATTATAATTTAATAGCTTTATGCAGTTAGGTAGGACGTAGAAGTTACTCTGTGTTTGAGCCTGACGTTGGAGAGGGATACAACCGGTACTCGCTGAATGACCATGCCCGTGAGTGGAATTTCTTGTGAACCGTTGACACTAGCTGAGGTTTAATTGAAAACAAAACATGTCATTTCAAATGACCCACATCCACGAACGGTTATAACATGAAATAGATTTATTGGCTTCTGAAACTGGACATATCGTCGTTGCCGGGACGAAACCTCCTATGTGTTAATACTTTTGGAGACATACTAACCCGCAGCACATGTTATAAAGAGCGAGAATGCCTTGACAACTCTCACACAATTTTGCACCTTAGATGACAGAACCTTACCATCCAAAGTTCTAAGCTAAAATATTTCACATAGGAGGTTTTGTTCTGGCAGCAACGATATGCTTCTTTCTCTACCTCAATACAACTGTGATCTCAATCCCATAGAACTAGTATAGTAAAAAAATTAAATAAGTATTAAGAGGACAAAATGTGACAGGTGCCATTCCGGTACAACACCTGTAGGAAAAGACGGATCAGTGCATTCTCCAAGGTTTCCGCTTCCTACTTTAAGGTTATTGCAGGCATGAGGAGACATTGGAGCAACAATATTGGAGGAAAGATGGCATCATGGAAATATGTCAATTTGAATGATAACTCCCGTGCCTGGTCTAGTCCTGGTTGGGGTCTAGTTCTGAATTGAGTAGAGCCAGTCAGTACTCTTCAGGGAACAGACTGGGATAGAGGGTCTCAACCCCGATATGGCGCGTCCCAATGGCTGATAGGGGAAGTTGCTATAGATATGCAGGGCAGGTGCGAATAAGGTTATACAAAATAAGCACCCGCAGATCAAATGAGGCAACCCACTGCCTTGTGGATAGGGTTTTGACCCAATGGCTATGAAAGTAAACCCAGAAAGAAAATCATCAAGCAAAGACGGAGGCTTTCAGGGAGCAGCCCTCCCACTGTCCGAGCTCCATCACAGGCTTAATTACCCATACGGAACGAATTTCAAAACAATTCAGAGAAATATTAGATTTGAAGCTAGATAGATCCCAAGACGACGAACTGGCGAGAAACGGAATATGGGAATCGGAACCTGGAATATTACCTCTCTGACAGGCAAGGAAGTGGAAGTGGTGGAGGAGATGAAGTACAAACTCAATATTCTTGGGATCAGCAAAGTGAAGAAAAAGGGACCAGGGGAGATGGAACTGGACCAGGGATATGTTCTGAGATATTTAGGAGTATATAAGAGAAGTTGAGCTAAGGAAGAAGTCAGAATTATCACAAGTGAGGTGGACTGGAAGGCAGTAAGCCCAAGGATAATGAGATTAGATCTGGATCTGGAAAATAACCAAAAAGTTGCTCTCATACAAATATATGCTCCTACTAAGGATAGTGATGATAGAAAAAGATATATTTTACTCAGCCCTCCAGAGGACATTAGACAAAGCCAGAGATACCATAGACTTGGTGATAATAATGGGGGACGGGAATGCTAGAGTTGGGAATAAGATCAGTTCTGGTCATGGAAGCTTGGGAAGGTATGGGGCAGAGAGAAGTCTGAACAGCAATGGGAAGAGAATGCTTGAGTTCTGCATAGACAATGAAATACGAATAGGGAATTCTTTCTTCTCACCTAAACAGATCCACCAAATTACCTTCGAGGCAATAAGCAGAAATGTACGAAGAACAATAGACTACTATTTGTACACAAAGAATGTCCACTATGATGTAATGGATGTGAGGGTATTCCGCAGTACAGAACTCAACAATGAACATCGTTTATTGGTAATGGAAACTCGGTTCAGATATATACGAGAATCAACAAAAATGAATTATGTCAAAGTGAAAGTATCTGCCTTAGAGGATATATCCAAGCGATGGGAGTAAGAGAATAAGTTGAGCGAAAAACTCATACAGAAGCAGCAAAATCACAGAGGTATGTGGAACGTGGAAGACAAATGGAAGGTGATGAAAGAGACAATTAACCTCGTAGCTACAGAGGTGTGCGAGATCAGCATAGTCAAAGGAAACAGGAGACAGACAAGATGGTGGAGCGAAACAGTAAAAGAAGTGGTTGCAGCCAAGAAGAAAGCATGGAAAAGATATATGAAATCAAAAAGTGAGAAAGACAAAGGAACATATATACAACTAAGAAATGCAGCAGGGAGAGCAGTCAAGGAAGCTAAAAAGGAATCCTGGGAACAGTTCGGAATGGAAGTAGAAGAAAGTTAATAGGAAGATCAAAGAAAGTTCTGGCATGTGGTGAAAAGCTTGAAGGGAAAAAGGGGAAAGAAAATCAGAATCATTAAGGATAAAAATAACAGGCTGAAAGCCAACATAAATGACAACCTGGAAGTGTGGAGCGAATATTACTCAGAAACCTTCAAGGAAAGCAATAGAATGGCAGCATGACGCCAATGAAAGAGGATAACAATGGAGAGTGGGAAGAGGAAGAAGGCATTAGTTTGAAGGAAGTGCATGAGGCAATTAAGGCAATCAAAACTTGTAAAGCAGCAGGCTGGGATAACATTCAGCCAGAGTTTGTGAAATTTGGAGGAAGAGAACTAGAGAAATGGATCTGGGATCTCTTCAAGTTGGTTTGGGGCTCTGAGAAAATACCAGGAGATTGGGAGCAGAACATCATAGTTCCCTTTTACAAGAAGGGAAGCTCAACTGACTGTCATAATTACAGAGCAATGTGCTTAGCATTAGTTCTCCAGAAGTTATACTAACTATAATAGAGAAGAGACTAAGAGAGCAAGTGGAGGAAGAACTGGAAGAAGAACAGGCTGGATTTAGACCCCATCAGCAAATACAAGATTGGATCTTCTGTTTGAGAAATGCAGCAGAAAAGATCCTAAATCGGGAAATAGAACTATCTGCAGCATTTATCGATTTGAAGTCGCCATTTATAATGCATATTGGCCTATTGATACACAAAGCTTTGGATCTTTACCTGGCATGGGATCCATCACACCACTGAGATGGAAACACTCACTTAGTCCATATTCTGTTGAATAGGGTGAGGATATCACTGAGACATTGGCCTCTCAAACGTTTAAGAACTTGATTATAGATTTTGTCTGGCCCATGTCCCTGCACAGTGCAAGTGCACTTCATAATTCCCACTCCAAGATAGGTACATTATAGGAATACAAAACGCTAGAGGTGAAAGAGAGATTGTGAGCCTCTGTTGCACTTAATAGGCAGAAATGCACGATTGCATTTCCCAGAGCTGGACGTAGCTGTGAAATGTGATGTGATGCAATCTGTAATGAATGATGGAATCATAACTATATCTCCATTACTTGAGATTATGGGTACGTAAGCCACGTTCTGTACTCCAACAATATGGCAGTTTCGTCCACACTCGCAATGATGGAGTATATGCCATCATGGAGGACACATCATACTTTTACCAAGTAGCTTTCTTACTCTCGAATAAAAACAATGGGGCTTAGCAAGCACACACTTAAATGTAACATGATTGGCCAATGCAGCACTCCAACAATGTCTGAAAGCCCGCCGGCGATCATGGATGGCTACTGAGATTTTGTTGGTCCACTATGGGACCTGCTTCCTGCGAGGGATGCTGGACAAGGAATTTATTGTTTCCTATGCAGCAGCCAGAATTCCAGTTGTAATGAAACAAACGTGGTTGCCAACAGACTCCGGCACCTCATCGACCATCACTGTACGTTTTGAGAACTTTGGCCAATTTGCTTAACGAATACGCCAGGTGCTTTGATACTTCGGATTGTCTTAGATTCAAGAGTGTGAGAAGTATCAGGAAGTGGTCACTATTACGTAAGTCATTGTGTATTTACCACAACAACAAGGGAACTAGCGCACAGCTGCACAAGGCGACATCCAGGTGGGAGAATGTGCCATGTGTGCTGCTGAACTGAGTAGGTTCCCCTGTGTTGGGTACACAAAGATCAAACTACTTAATCAATCGCTCAAGAATCTTCCCTCTAGCACAGGAAGACAGAGAGCGCCAGAGGGTGTTACAGGCGTTCACATCTCCCGGCAAGAGCAAAGGAGGATGTAACTGAGCAATCAAATCTTGGGAGTTCATGAATGTGGAGATCGTAGTCTAGTGGAAAGTACATGTTTCATACCATTATCATTACTGGCAAACTACAACTGCATCCAACTGAGTTAATAGTGCCACTTGTTCACTGAAGATGTCGAAACGGAATAAGGTACTAACGCCCCAGTTGCCCCACCATCCACAGCTACTCGGTCTTTGGAGTAAAGACGGAATCCTCTCATAGTCATGTCTAGCCCAGGTCTGAGATGAAATTCCTGTAAACAGACTATGGTGGCCGCATTGACAGATACCAATTGACGTAACTCAGCTAGGCGACAAATATAACTATTGCAATAGTGCCACTGTGTGGATAATTAGCACAATGAAATTAGAACAACTGTTTGTCCTCCTTGTGTCCAGCTACCTGCCAATTTTTGCCATCATTGCTGTTGTCATCACCATCTATGATAATGACTGGTTCAGCCTCCACTGTCTCCTTAGTAGAGCATGACTTGGAGATGCAGCATTTCGTAAATGATGAACTCTCTGATTTGGAACTGTGGGCCTTCTTCCTGGGAGAATTGGGTTCCCCAGAAAGGGATTGGGTAATTGGGCACCAGGGCCTCTTGCTCACTGTTTCTGTACTCTTTGGAGGAGACCCAGTGGATGGTTTTCTGGATTTCGTTTGAGATTTGGTGACCCCCGACAGGGTTGGAGAAGGCTGCTTCTCCAACTTTTTAGGGGAGCACAAGGGCTTCCCAGTCGAATGTGGGTGGAATGGGCTCTTCCTAGGCAACACTGGCAATAACGCACTTGTTGGCTTCCCAGGAGGTACAGATAACTTCCTGAGATCTCCAGTTTCTTTGACTACTCATTTTTTATGGTAGCTACCAAGAATAACTGATGCTTGCTGTGTACTGGTGTTAGGCACTAAGCTATGTGGGGGGATCTACACTTGTGTGATCTTTTCAGAGGACAACTCCAGAGCAGCCATATATTTGAACTTTCTCCACGCATCTGGATAAGAAAAGAGATTTTTAATCTCGTGGATCTTCTTCTCCTCCCAGAATGTGGGACAGTCCTCAGATACTGGAGCATGTGAACTTGTGCTATTGACACACATAGGTGGTGGTGTGCACTCAACACATCTTACAGGTCGCCTATCCTTGATAACGCAATGAGGTGTGACCAAATTTCAGGCAGTTATAGCACCTGCTAGCATGTATGGGTAAACAGTTAAATGGTACAATGCAATCTTTATATATTCGGGCAGTGAGTGGGCTTTGAAGGTCAGGATACCGACATGTCTCTTTAACCTCCTCATGTCAGTAATACCTTAAAGTGTGAGGTTTCTTATGTCATCATAACAAGCCTTTACTAAATCTGTGTGAAAATAATTGCTTTGCAGGAGTTCAGAGATTTGTGCTTCTCAATGCTAACTTCAACCTTCCCAAACAATGTGGCTTTAAGTAGCTGATTAGACTGTTTAGCCATGGATATTTTGATCAGTATGGATCCATCATGAAGCAAACACATCTCGTCAATTTCACCACCAACAACTTCTTCCTGTGCATTGCTGATTAAGAAAAGACTCTTGTCTCGGAAACTCTTTCTATCGATCCTGGACATAACCGGGAATTTAGGTAGCCGTTCATCACTTTCAAAATCAACAGGCACTGGAGTACCGTATTTCCTCACATATTGGCACCCACTTTTTGTTTGCTTTTATAACCAAAAAGTAAGGGGAGGAAGGGGGTACAATATGTGATAGCCTCCAATTTCGGGCAGTACACACATGACTATAAATTATACATGTGTGTATTCTACACTATTCTTTAATAAATTTACGATTGTATTGTATTAACTCCTCTGATAAGGTAGACGTCAGGAAGGGCATCTGGTCACAAAAACTCGCTACAAAGATTCATCCCACTTCATACCCAATCCGGCAGAGTCATTTGTCTCTGTCAGTTGGAGCAATATGCCTATCACACAGTAAATCTAATCTGTTTTAATTTGAATTATCATCATCTGTGCCGCTAACTTCCCTGCTACCAACGTTGTTACCACCCCAAATGTCATCTTCACTGCCATTGACATGTAACAGTCTTTTTGAAACTTTTTACAACAGTTTCATTCCCAATTAGAGGCCAAACAGTGAGAACCTATTCACTGATTGTTTCTAGATATGGTTTCTGTATTCTCCCAGTTGGTGTATGTTTAGCAGAAGCCACCCTTTCGTAACAAAGCTGTGCTGTACAAAGCATGCCAAGCCACCAGCTGATCGCTTGGGGACAGTCTGAGCGAATTTTAAGAGTTGTTATAAGCTATAAATTTCATTTTTGTTCTGTATTGAAGTGCAATTATAAGAATAAATTGATGAGAGGGTCCACCTTTTCAATACAATATATTTTTATAATGTAATACAACAATTGAAAAAGTGGACCCTCTTGTCAATTTATTCTTATATTTTAAGAGTTGTACTTCCAAATGTAATACATAGCGACTAGATGCATTCTTTGGATAATTGCAGCTGTTGAAAGCCAGACTTTTATTTTGAGGTATATTTCATGCTTGTTCTCTACATTTATCACATCAGGATTTATCTAATTAGCTATAATTGATATAAAGAGACGCATTGTTGAGGTTAGGCATGCTATCTCTAAGTGCTTGGATAGTGTCAGAAGTTCCACGACGACAAAAATAAATAACAGGAAAGCTTGCCGTATTTATGGATATCTGAAGGTGTGAAGGTAATGCATTTTATTATCATAACGTTTAATTTTGTATGTTCGTTGTCTCCGTGTTTAATTAACGCATAGTATGCCTATGATTTTCAAGGTGCGTTGACGGGTAAAACAATCCTTATAATGGGATTGCTTTTATCACGTTTTAAATATACTCCTCGAAAAATTACTGTATTGACCTGATGCCATATTTATGCATATCTGAAGGTGTGGAGGTATAGGTTAGGCATGCTATCTCCAAGTGCTCGGATAGTGACAGAAGTTCCACGACGACAGAAATAAATAACAGGAAAGCTTGCCATATTTCTAGATATCTGAAGGTGTGGCAGTAATGCGTTTTATTATCATAATGTTTAATTTTGTATGTTCGTTGTCTCCATGTTTTAATTAACGTATAGTATGCCTATGATTTTTAAGGTACGTTGACAAGTGAAAGAATCATTATAATGAGATTGCTTTTATCATGTTTTAAACCTACTTCTTGAAAAATTACTTGTATCGGCCTGACTTACGAGAAATTAAACAATCACAGTGTTAATGACCTCGCCTGCTATATTAATAACAACATCCATGAATATTTCTTAACTAAAGTAAACTAATGACCTAATCCTTAGGTGGTGCAGCTCTTTTCAGGCATGCCCCCACCATTTTACCGCATACAAACCTTCCACATGACTTTGATGCGTGCTTGCATTGTACGGGCCGGAAGGACAAAACTATTCACCTATTTCTGTGATGTTATCGAAGCTGCAGTATGGCCTGTACCCGCTGTGAAGCGGAATTATTGTTCTGATGAATTAAGTTGGAGGGATCTTATATGCGAGCTTTAAATTTTTCATTTTCTTTGTCACGAAAAGCCAGAGGAGGGGGGGGGGGTCCTAATACACAAGGAAATGTGGTATAACTCTTTTGTTTCTTGACTTTTACAGATGCGATTTTGAGAATGCCACCTTTTCAAGATAATGAGGGGGGAAAATAGGAAAAAACAAGAAGAAGAAGGAGGAGGAGGAGGTTATATTTCTCAGTAGCTATGGAAGTAACTGGTCAACATTTGGCAGAATCCTGCATTTTGAGATAAGGCTACCTACTCCAGAGGACACCCGGTATCTGGAGGTGGGCTGCAGGCCATGGCTCAAAACTTGTTACTGATGGGGGGGGTGTTGAAACCTACACATACACCCTCTTTCTCTCCCTCAGGCAGAGAGGCTGGCTAGACAGTCAGAGAAATAAAAATTAAGTGGTTAAGATGGAAAAGGAAGAAATAGAAATAAAGAAAGTAAAAGAGCACAGGGGCTTCTCAGGCAACTCGGGGGACACCTTGTAAGTCTGGTTCTACTCCAGGGCCAATCCAGCATGGGTAACCTTGAGCTGGCAAAGCCCTCGTGATCATCAAACAAAGAAGCCCCACACCGACATCAAGGTCCTGTTGTCCTTACAGGGGGTGCGGAAGGGTCTGTAAAAGGCGGTTTCCTGTTTTTAGCTGGGGGTTGCGATTCACATGTTGAGACAACCTCTTTATGCTGATTTCAAGCACCATGTTTTACAGCTGTATTCAAACACAATCTCATTGGATCATACTCAAAAAACACTTGGTTCTGCCACTCCTTTCTAGATTTGCACTGTTTGTAACAATGTGTTTTTCATAAAAATTTTGAAGAAACACAATAATCTTAACACATTAAATTTTTATCTTGGGGTTAACTAACAACTTATTGGTTAATACGAGGGTTGGATCATAAGTCATGGCAACTACTTTTTTCGTCACATTTGCACGATGCTACTACACAATGGTTATATGTCCTGGAAAGCATGACGCTCATGACACATAGGCACAGCAAGAGGTGACAGTGCGTTGGACACGTATCATGCACAGGATGATGGGACTGCAGTAGCGAGTCAGGCTCCATGCAGAATGGATGCGACAAGGCAAGAACAGCATGCATACATCAAACGAGCCGTTCTGGAATTGCAATGCCAAAGAACGTCATAGAGAACTTGTGGAAGCTCTGGGTACTAATGCCCTTCTATACTGACAGTTGGAAGATGGGCAACAGCACTTTTCCATTCATCTCACATGACCCCACCACTGAATCCGGTTTATGAGTACAACTTCATCCATCGAGTTCGTTCCTAAATAAGCCTTTATCTCCTCATTCTGAGTGCCCTCCTGCCATTGTTCCCACCTGTGTGTACCAGCAATTATTCTTGCTACTTTCATGTCTGTTACTTCTAACTTATGAATAAGATATCCTGAGTCCACCCAGCTTTCACTCCAGTAAAGGAAAGCTGATCTGAAAACAGACCGATGTAAAGATAGTTTTGTCTGGGAGGTGACTTAATTTTTACAGAATAACTGTTGATCACAAATGCGAGCTCACTTCATTAGCTTTACTACTCCTTGATTCAATCTCACTTACTATATTACCATCCTGAGAGAACACACAACCTAAATACTTGAAATTATCTACCTGTTCTATCTTTGTATCACCAATCTGACATTCAGTTCTGTTGAATTTCTCAACTACTGACATCAATTTAGTCTTTGAAAGGCTAATTTTCATACCATACTCATTGCACCTATTTTCAAGTCCCAAGATACTAGAATGCAGGCATTCGGCACAAGACCAAGTCGTCAGCATAGGCCAGACATCTTACTACATTTCCACCCAACTGAATCCCTCCCTGCCATTTTAAACCTTTCAACAGATGATCCATGTAAACTACGAACAGCAAAGGTGAAAGATTACAGCCTTGTCCAACCCCTGTAAGTACCCTGAACCAGGAACTCATTCTACCATCAATTCTCACTGAAGCCCAATTGTCAACATAAATGCCTTTGACTGATTTAATAATCTACCTTTAATTCCATAGTCCCTCAGTATGGCGAACATCTTTTCCCTTGGTACCCGATCATATGCTTTCTCTAGATCTATGAAACAAACACAACTGCCTATTCCTCTCATAGCATTTTTCAATTACCTGGTGCATACTGAAAATCTGATCCTGACAACCTCTCTGTGGTCTGAAACCACACTGGTTTTCATCCAACTTCCTTTGACCTACTGATCGCACCCTCCCTTCCAAGATGCCAGTGAATACTTTGCCTGGTATACTAATCAATGAGATACCTCGATAGTTGTTGCAATCCTTCCTGTTCCCTTGCTTATAGATAGGGGCAATTACTGCTTTTGTCCAATCTGAAGGTACCTTACTAACACTCCATGCTAATCTTACTACTCTATGAAGCCATTTCATCACTGCCTTCCCACTATACTTCAACATTTCAGGTCTAATTTCATCTTTTCCTGCTGCTTTATGACAATGGAGTTTATTTACCATTCTTTCCACTTCCTCAAGCGTAATTTCACCAACATCATTTTCCTCCTCCCCATGAGGTTGGCTGTTCCTAACAAGACCAGGAAGATATCCTTTTATGTTGAGAAGATGTTCAAAATATTCCATCCACCCCTCCAGTGATTTCCTGGGATCTGTTACGAGTTCACCTAAATTACTCAAAACACTGTTCATTTCCTTTTTCCCCTCCCTTCCTTAGATTCTTTATTACTGTCCAGAAAGGTTTCCCTGCTGCTTGTCCCAGCCATTCCAGGTTATTACCAAAATCTTCTCCTGACTTATTTTTGGATTCAACATCTATTTGTTTCACTCTGTTTCTTTAATCTACGTACAATTCCCTGTCTGCATCGGCCCTTGTTTGGAGCCATTTCTGATAAGCCTTCTTTTTACGTTTACAGGCTGCTCTCACTTCATCATTCCACCCAGATGTTCGCCTTTTCCCATCATTACATACTGTTGTTCCTAGGAATTTCCTTGCTGTTTCTACTACAGCATCCCTGTATGCCACCCATTCTTTTTCTATATCCTGAACCTGCTTACTGTCTGCTGTTCGAAACTTCTCACTAATCATATCCATGCACTTCCATCCAATTTCCTTGTCCTGGAGATTTTCTAACCGTATTTGTTTGCAGACAGATTTCAATTTCTCTATCCTAGGCCTAGAGATACTTAGTTCACTACAGATCGGATAGTGGTCTGTATCATCGGAAAATCTCCGGAAAACTTGTACATTCATAACAGATTTCCTGAATTTTAAGTCGGTTAAGATATAGTCCATTATGGATCTGGTACCCCTAGCCTCCCATGTGTAGTGGTGGAGAGCCTTATGCATGACAAATGTATTCGTAGCTCTAAATCCATACTAGCACAGAAGTCCAACAAACGCTTCCCATTCGCATTAGTTTCCATATCTTCCCCACATTTACCAATCATCCTTTCGTATCCTTCAGTTCTTTTTCCAACTCTCACATTGAAATCGTCCATTAGCACTATCCTATCCTTGCTGTTGACCCTGACCACGATGTCACTCAATGCTTCATAAAACTTGTCAACTTCACCCTCATCTGCACTCTCACATGGTGAATACACTGAGACAAGTCTCGTCCTAATTCCTCCTCCTGCCAAATCTACCCACATTATTCGCTCATTTACGTGCATAACAGAAACTAGGTTGCATGCAATGGTATTCCTGATAAATAGCCCTATCCCATACTCTGCCCTTCCCTTTCTAACATCCATCAAGCACATTTTATAATCTCTTATATCTTCCTTGATATCTCCCCTTACTCGAATATCACTTACTCCTAGCAAATCCAAATGCATCCTCTTTGCTGACTCAGCCAGTTCTACTTTCTTTCTCCATAAGCCCCATAAATATTGATAGCTCCTCATCGAATTCCATTTTGTTCGCCAAGTTGTTTTCAAGGAGTCCCTCGCCTGTCAAATGGGAGTGGGACTAAGTAACTCCCATAGGTCCAAGGCTTGCTTAAAATGTTCTGAGTTTGGTAAATTCATGAAGCAGGATGCTACCCTACTTACACATAGTACAAGTGAGGATCTCTCCTCTAACAGGTTATGGACCACCGGTGGATTGTTTAGTCCTAGCCACCTGAGGGCCATGACTCAGAATGTGTCTGAGATGCCAACTCCCATTCCATAGCAACTGGTATTCCGACTCTCAGGACCACTTACTAGGCCACTCAGCCATTGCCCATGGTTCACGAACTAGGATGTGACTACAGTAACCCACACCATGAACCACCTGTATTCTTAATCCTAACTAGACTGCACTCAAATTTTCAACGTCTCTCAAACAAGTAATACATTACTCAGAAGCTATTTTCCGACCAATCTGTGGCACAACAAAACCAGCGATGTGTTTCACAACCTCAGATGAAAGTTTCTAAAAACAAAAAAAGATGACTCGATTCAGTGTCACCTTTTGTGCCAAATTAAGTGCTGTCAAAGCATGGAGTCAAAGAATTTATTCTATCGAACAGGTCATTCTTCACTGTGAAAGACAAAATAGGGATATCCTCTAGGGGTAGGTAGTTCGGTCATCTTGGTGCATGGAATTGTTTGTGAATCAGTATTTTCTTGAAAGCTGAAATGAACTGTTTAGCTGTAGGGTTGTTGATGGATCCAAATCAAGAATTAAAAAAAAAAAAAGTATGATGGTTCACTTTATAAAATAAAATGGCAGATAATCAAGTAGTTGTTTCAAGATTACCAGATAATCATACATCTCAATAGTCATCTTTTTTTTTTTTTTTTTTTTTTTTTATAATCACCATTACCACCAGCATCACAATTTTCCGTTATTCAGATGCAGCTGGAATGGGACAAATATGCTTCTTTATAAAATTTCTATTTTTCCACCATTCCTTACTTATCACCATATTTCAGATCAGGCCTCGCTGTCTTTTACTATCCTGAACTAATGAAGTTCATCCATTGCAATCAGAAATCAGATCATCCTCGGACTCTCTTTCCTTTCAATGGTAATTCCATAGTTCAATAATAATGTTACTTGCATTACGTCCCACTAACTACTTTTATGGTTTTTGGAGATGCCAATTTCATAGTTTGCTTTGGCATTCTTTCTAGTAGTGATGGTGATTACTGTCCTAAGGCAGGGCCTCTCAAACACCCAAAATCTCACGCGTGCTAACTGCGGAGCAGAGGTCCTGTGCACAGTGCATCGGTCCCACTCGGCTCGGACCAGCGTGTCGTCTCGGGGCGACTCGGCTAAGCTCGGCTTGGATTTGGAGCGCTACGGAGCAAGTGAGGAAGGGGGAGACAGGCGTGGGAAAAGAGAGAGACAGTGTTATTGTTCCAATTGAGCAGTGGGGGGGTCTGCACTCTGGTCAACCAAGCGAAGTCGTCTTTTACACCTTGCACCGTGCAATGCACTGGTGCATGAACCCTGAGAGGCCCTGTCCTAAGGGAAATTACAACTGGACAACCATCCTGTCTTAACAGTATTCAGAAGAGTAATCGGGAGAGGTTTGATCCTTGGAAGGATGAAGGTATAAACAAAAGAAAGAGCAGATACATGAAGGGAGTGAAATCCCATGCCTCCCAAACCTAAATCCAACAGGGTTCGAAAAGAACAAGAATTAACCAAGGGAGGTCAATAATAATGTTATTGTTATTTACGTCCCACTAACTACTTTCTTTTAAAGCTTTCGGAGGTGCCAAGGTCCGAGAGTTTTGTCCCACAGGAGTTCTTTTAGATGCCAGTATCTACCGGCATAAGGCTGACATATTTGAGACCAAATACCACCAGACTGAGCCAGAACTGAACCTACCAAGTTGGGCTCAGAAGGCCAGCGCTCTACTATCCAAACTACTCAGTTCGGCCCAAGGGATGTCAGATACGACAGATGAAAGTGAGAAGACCACAAGTAAGCATAAACAATGTCAAGGCTCAACTAAGGGTCCTGTAGCTGCTAATCCACACTCCCTAGTCAAGAACCCCATGGGTTCCCTTCCAGTCGCCTCTTACAACATAAAGGGATACCGTGGATGTATTCTACTGCCCCCTCCACAGTGAGGAGGCATTGTTCCTCCATTCATGTGTTTAGTATGTCCGTTCCTCCATTCATGTGTTTAGTATGTCCAAACCACCTCTATTTCTCTCAATTTCATCACTGAACTTTTCGACTTTTATTTATATCCATGTGTCTTTCCTCATTCTATCTTTCCTTGTCTTGTGTAACATACAATTCACTTCTGTAGTCAGTATTTGATTCTCATCCTTCTTTGCTAGTCAGGTCTCAATTGCCCATGTTATAAAACGTAATTACAGTAAAACCTCGTCAAGACGTTTCTGAAGGAGACAACTAAAATTAACATGTTAAACGAGAAAACGTACTACTGAATATACAAATAAAAACTATCCAACAGGGATATGGAAACACTCGGTACGATTTTTTCCGACATGAAGGCATTTTACAACGTGTATCCGCAGGTACAGTGGAAACTATATCTAACCATTTCTCAAGATGAGAGGAAAGTATTAAAAGGTGTGGAGAACACGAGAGAACAAATATGAAAACCTTTTCTGTTGGGGACTTATAAAATAACAAGTGCACTGAACGGTGTGAAAAATACCAAACAACAAACATAAAAACATATGCACGGGGGCCAATAAAAATATGAAATTGTTATTGCAGATCACACTCTTTCTGAAACAAATGTTAGTAGAAACCTTTTATTTTGGAGTAGTGGGTTATAAAACATTATTTTCTGGTCACACTCTTAAGACAATGAATTGGAGGTTATATTTGGCCATGTGCGACTGCGACAGAACAGAATGACTTTGGCCACCATTTTGAAAATTTTGACAGTCGAATCGATCGAGTCGAAACTTGAAGGTGCAAGTTCCAACATTCGTAACTTCTGCGCGCTTAAAGTTGTGGATGCCAGTCCACTTGCTGAAAAATTTTAATGTTGTCTTCATTAGAAAGGAATTTCACTTCTTCCATATACAAACCTAGGCTATCACAAGACAAATATGCACCATGCTAGTCAATTTCACACGATTATGTTCCTAAGCCAGATACAGGCTATAGTATCACAGGAAAAATACTTCATTGTACCACTCAACACAAAATAAATTTGTAATTTCTGAATGGAATACAAGCACAAACAGGCTCACTTTTTCCGTAATTACGCAACTGTGGCGATGGCTCTTATGAAAATTTGTGATGCGATATGTATGTTTATATGTTCCTAATCCTGATATAGGCTACCATATCATGCGACAAACATTCGCTATACTTCACTGTACCACTCAACACAAAATAAATTTCTAACTTCTGAATGGAATGCGAAATACAAGCACAAATAGACTCACTGTGTTATTCAGCAATCTTGCTGCTAACTGGCAAGCAAAACTGAACATTCTTGAGGCTAACAGCTTGGTCCCCAAACATGCAACTTATCCTGTGGAATTCAGGAATTTAAGGCCTTTTTCTGTAATCACGCAACCGTGGTGATGGATCTTACCCGAGTTGGAAATCACGTTTGTTTCACAAGGGATGACAAATAAAATTTTTAGAGCTAGGAAAAATGTGATCGTACTCAGCGGTAATAGCAAAAATTTGTGACGTGATAAGCGAGGAACTTTTATATAGATTTAATACAATGAGAATCGGAACTTTGAATTTAGAACGTGCTAAGCGGGAAAACATGTTAATGAGGAATGCACTAACGAGGTTTCACTGTATATACCTGGTACATTATTTCTTTAGCCCCCAATCGCTACATCTTCATTCCATAAGGTTGAGAACAGTGTAATAGAAAATACTCCAACTTGTATTCTTCTGCTTATTTCCATATCAAGTACTAAATTCTTCTAATTCATACCCCAAGTACTTGAAATTCTTCAAAGCTATCATATAAGGTTCTGCAAGTATTAAAAATTGTTTGGCTGCCAATGTACAGCACTTTGAGAACTTTTTAATCATGGCAACTAAAGAGATGTCACAAGCACTATCTTTTTAGGTGATGGAACTGTTGCTCACAGAAATGAAACACATAGTTGTTAACATATCAGCGCACATTAGTAGTAATTTAGTTGCTCAGTCCTTCCTGCACATGCTCAGAAATGGATTAGAGAGAGCTTTCAAGCTGTCAATTATCAATCAAGATAAAGTTGTGCAGTCAAGGTACAGCAACGTCATTTGATATGGAATATTTTAATTCTGAAATAGAAAAGAACAACAAACATCTGAAAGAATTTGACAGTTTTTATTCGGGGGGGGGGGGAACAGTGACAGTCACAGCCTGGGGATTCGATGTGTAACTTGAGGTACATCAGCTTCTAGCAAGTTATCAAAACTGTCTTTGTTCATGCAGAAGCAATTGAAAAAAATGTATTTTATTCCCCCAAAACACTGTACAGCTTGTTAAATTTTTATTCTTAACTTGTTTAAAATCGCACTAACAGACTGAAGGTTTTCGGCAACGGAGGGATGGGTTAAATGCTAGGACCGGGAAGGTAGCAGCTGTGGCCTTAACTACAGAAAATATGGGGTTCTGTGCTGAACTGATGAAAAAAAAAAAGAGAGTTATGAGGGTAAATTCATTATGTTATACCAGTCCTCATTTGAGTACAAATCTCAATGACCACTTTTCACAGCAAATTAAGCAATGGTTGAGGGGATTCTGAAATGTGACTTTGCATATTCAGAGAAGTTTCACAGAAGTATAGGAATGAAGTCTTTTCTGTAAGAACTTGTGAAAATCAATTGCAAATGCTATCAAAGGAAGAAAGTAAAATAAAAAGGGACACATGATGTTTAATTTATCATGCCAAAGCTGAACAGGAAGAGTCCTAGCCAACGAATAGGTATTGAAATGATGTATTAGGGAAAAGACACAACCCTAACGAAAGTTTTCATTCCAAAGTGTCCCAAAAGCACCTTTGTAAAGTTAAACTAGCTTTTTGCAGTTTTCCAGGTAGTATCAGAATTTAACATAGATGCAATTCTAGGGAACATCATTTCACCAAGTCCAAAAAAGATTAGTGTGATGCTTGACAGAAGATGAAAAAGGAGGAGTGAGTTTCAGAAGGCCAAGAATAAGGAGGAAAAATGTATAACTTGATTTGCTTGAAACTTTGTGTAAATTAGACTAAAGATAAAATGAAAAAAAAAAAAAAAAAAAATGAAAAAAATTAAAGAGAAAAATTGTGAACGAACAAAAACAACTAACAAAAAATTAATACTTTTGAGAAATTTGTTTATAGGTGGAATATAAACTTATGGATACTAAGAATGTTTGTGCAACTTTTGAAACTTGCTAAATTAAAACTCTGCACACTGGAACATTTTGAAATGAATAATATTCCTACTTACATGCTAACGTCAAGATTACCTGCTAAATCACATTCATTAATAGCACGCATTACCTTTCTTTACCAAACTCAGTAATTCAAGTGAAATTATTATGCCGACAATAATGCTTCTATTACATTGTGAATGGTACACTGGGGCCACTTATTTGTGGTGTGGGAGCTTGTGCCACAAATGTGTCAATGAGAACTTTTCCACAAATTTTTGTCAGAAATACAGGAAATTTAAAAGTGGGCAACAATCAGTTTTAGCCCATTTTACGGGATGTAATTATAGAGGAATCACAACTGTACTCCTTGACACCAAAATTAGGGAAGAATACGTGAAAGAAGAACTAGAAAAGATGGATTTCATCGAGGTCACTGGTGCTGAGCTCTACTGCTAAGAAATAAATGAAGACATGGGAAAAGATTTTGGGTACATCCTATTTTAGGTTTAAGGTAACTGAATAGAAGTACAACTACAAGAAGATAATTTGAGTTTCAGAAAAGGAAGACCAACAGTGAAGCCCATTTTCACTACCAGACAAAATATAGAAAGGTATTATGAATATGGAAAGAATTTACTTGTATTATTTATTGATTGAACAAAAGCCAAGAGTAGCTTGATGCAGTAATTAAGTGGAGTGAGGAATGAGATTCAGTGTGGATGGAAGGAAGGTAATGATTATAACAGCAGCCAGGAGAGAAGGAAAGAAAGGAATAAAATGCAGAGACAATTGGCGAAGTGCGCTATAGCTGAGTGATTATAAAATCGCATAACCAAAGAGGTGCTCTTATTTTCAGCCAGCTCGCTAGTGGTGATAAATAATCACATTGATTCAACATGGATTTCATTGAGGCCATTGCTGTCGAACACCTTTGCTAAAAAATAAATGAAGACATGGTTAAAGATTTTGGGTACATCCTATTTTAAGATTAAGGTTACTGAATGGACAGTTTAACAAGTACAGAGCAAACTGACTGTGTGGTTAGGGTCGCACAGCCGTGAGCTAGCATTCGGGAGATAGTGCGTTCAAATCCCACCGCTGGTAGCCCTGAAGATGTATTTTCCGTGGTTTCCCATTTTCACACCAGGCAAATGCTAGGCTGTACCTTAATGAAGGCCATGGCCACTTCCTTCCCTCCCCTATCCCATCGTCGCCATAAGACCTATTTATGTTGGTGAGATGTACAGCAAATTGTCAAACAAAATCTCTAATCTGCACAACCAGCCATTTTTCTTGGCATTTAGAACAAAGTAAAATCTAATACAGTTTCAGCCAAGTGCTTTAATGAACAAGCATGTACAAGCGGTAGTCATCATCATCATCATCATCATCATCATCATCATCATCATCATCGATGATGATTGATGTTTGTTGTTTAAAGGAGACTAACATTGAGGTCATCGGCCCCTAATGATACGAAATGAGATGAAATGAAATGACAAATTAAAAGTCCAAAATCCTCCAATGACTAGAATTCAAAGCGTGAGGACGATGGATGGATGGACGGACGGACGGACGGACGGACGGATGGATGGATGGAGATGAATTTAAAATGATCAGTGGATCTAACCCACAGTGCTACACATGCACAGAAGCTGGCACAAAACAATAGTATTACTGACCAAGGGACTGCTTCTATAGCACGATGCTGAATCGATTATGCTTATAGTCGAAACAGGTCCAAAATCCAGGTCATCGGTCCCTCACAATGGTATTTATCGCTAGGAACGTAGAACCATGCTATTTGTCACGTTGCGGTACTAAGCAAGAGGAGCATAGACTCGCGGTATTCCACACATTATGGTCCTATTCACAGGTAGTGTAATGCGCACATGTAACACAGACCTATAGTGTTTCATACATTGCGGTGCTATTTACAGGCAACGCAAACCTATGGCGTTCCGCACATAAGTGGACTAACCACAGGGACTCATACTATCCCGTGGTATTCCTCACAGAGTGGGAACTGAGCATAGGTAACTGAGCATAGGTAAGGCAGAAACATGGTGTCGCTCATATAGGGGTACGAATCACAGGTACTGTTGGATCCACATTCCGATTCACACACTGTCGCTACTAATCACAAACCTATTGCGTACCTAAGATAGTGGTATTACGTGCAAGTAAATGCGACCCATGGTGTTCCCTGCGTGATGGTACTGATTACAAGTAGTCTCAAAGTTCTAATTTGGTCATCCCTTGGTCGCCCCTTTTTGTTGCCTCTTACAGCAGGCAGGGGATACCGTGGGTGTATTCTTCGTCTGTGTCCCCCACCCACAGGGGGTGGACAAAGAGAAAAATGAAGAAAAAAGTAGTGATCCGTCACTTCGAAAAATGAAGTAACGGATAAAGAAAGGCAAGCGTTACGAAGGGCGTGAAAAGGAAAGACTCCCTAGGCCTCGAATGCTCTAATACCGTCGGGGTCAGAAAAGAACAAGAGTTGACGAAGAAAGGTCGGACAGGATAGATGAAAGTGAGGAGCCTGGCACAAGTAAGTGGAAGCAATGCCAGGACTCAGCTAAGAGCCCCGTTGTCGCCAACCCACATTCCCAAGTTGAGAGCCCGTGGGCCCCTTTTAGTTGCCTGTTACAACAGGCAAGGGATACCGTGGGTGTATTCTTCATCTGCGTCCCCTACCCACAGGGTGATCATCATCATCACCATCATCATCATCATCATGTCTCAAACCTGACTTTATGCTGTGAATGTCACTGAAATATGGTAAGTTCCTACTGCTAGCAGATGAAACTTCTGTACTCACTTTATCCAAAGTACTATGGCTTGTATTAGGTGCAGGAGACATACATTTCCTTGAAGATGATACAGGTTCCTGTTCAGGTTAGACAGGTTCAGGTTTTTCCTTAGAGGTTACTATTTGTGCTTTTCTCTTAACATTCTAAAGCCCTATTTTGTGTCATTTTCAAGGTCTACGTTTCTGTTTAGCCCTCAGAATTGGGGAGATTTCCATTTCAAAAACACACAAGAAGCAAGAACTACCACAACTTTGAACTAAAAGCACATGGACAAACACATGGCCTTGAATCTAAGTAAAAATAAACTACCAACAAAACCAACTCAAGTATTATAACCATAAATACTTTTCAGCTTACACTGCTAAAAGCTACAGAAAAATGTACAGAAGTAAAAAATACATCACTGCTTGATTTACTGGCATTATATACAGAAAGAAGTTACTGTTATGACCAGTAGAAGATAGGAGAAGTACAATTTGCACCTCAGAGTGGTCCACCTTAACCTCTGCTTACCCACCTAGCTACCTAACTTCCGTAGACCGGTCGAAACTAGCTAGAAACTGCCAGGAGCTGAATTCGGGCCTCTTAAACTACAAAAGTGGAGTAAAAAAGGTATGTAGACAAAACAGATTGATTAGGAAGATAAAACAAATTTATTAACAAAAACTAGGCAAATAGATAAAAATGTGGACACAAAAGCAAAATGGGAGATACAAAGGGGAACGGGTACTCGCATACATAGTCCTTGAGGGTGTCATAATCACAATAGAGTCTTTTAAGTCATAAAATTCAATCTCAAGAACTTTTATTCAAAAGCAACAGAAGCACAGCGAAAAGTGATACAATTGTATTCATTTCCTTTCTTTTTTTTTTTTTTACAGAAATAATTATGATTCGATGCCAAACATTTCTTTCCCAAGGGCAAGACGTTAATAACAGGTGAAAGAAACAGCCTTCACACCAAAAGAATACAATCTTTGCATCAGGTAATAATAGTTATTTGTTTTACGTCCCACTAACTACTCTTTTACAGTTTTCGGAGACGCTGAGGTGCCGGAATTGAGTCCCGCAGGAGTTCTTTTACGTGCCAGTAAATCTATTGACACGAGGCTGACGTATTTGAGCACCTTCAAATACCACCGGACTGAGCCAGGATCGAACCTGCCAAGTTGGGGCCAGAAGGCCAGCGCCTTAACCGTGCCTCATAAAAGGCTTCTGATAAGTTCACCTGCATACACCCCAGCATCAGTGGGTAGGGTCTGACACATCCCACTCTGAAGAGTCTAGTGTCAGACCTAAGACGAAATGCTGGTTAATAGAGCAAACGCCTGAAAAGCCATACATCTAATTTTTGATCTGATTTTAACCGTCTGAGCCACTCAGTGCATCAGGTAAGACAAGGCTTAAAAATCAATTCATTTTCAAAGAATCACCAATCCCAACAATCTCCAAGGAGACTGTATCCTCCAGAAATCAAACGCCAGAGTGGTAAAGCTGGCAGAAAAGGAACAAACAAGGAACACAAGAAGATTAAAGGAGTTGCCATAGTTATGAAAGTAAATACAGTAAAACCTCGTTAATTCGAAGTCGTTGGGACTCAAAAATCGGACTTCGAATTACGTGATTTTGAATTAACCGCCAATTCGAAATTCAGAAGTACCAACCCTTGCCGCGTTACAAAATATACTGCATGCATTTAACCTTGATTCACAGTTTATACCTTTCAAACGCCATGAAAAAAGAACTATTTCCAAAATGTATCCAAGAAGGTGCATTTACATTATTCAAATAATACACTCGGATATCTCACTGGTAAACATAACCTCACGCAACGAAAGAAAGAAAAAAAAAAAAAGCACGATTCAAAGACGAAGAGAAATCTATGCTCGCTCCCATGTGCAAGTGCTTTATTAATTGGATTACTATACTGTAAGCATTTTAGATGCCTTGTATTTACACAGAAAGTACCCGATGCCCTTAAAATCGAACTTTCGTATGACTCTATCCTTGTACGATTTCCCGCCATGGCACTTCTCTCGTACTTCAGAAATGTAAACATTTGCCGCGTCACGAAGTATTCTAAGATCCATCAATACATGCAATCACCTCGATTCACAGTTTAAACCTTTCAAATGCCATGGAAAAAACTATTTCCGAAATGTATCCAACAAGGTGCATTTACAATGTTCAAATAATGCACTTGGATAAATCACTGACTAACATAACCTCACGCAACGAAAGAAAAAAAAAAGCACGATTCAAAGACGAGGATAAATTATGCCGGTTCCCCTGTGCAAATGAATTATTTTTTGGATTTCTTTACTGTTTGCATTTTTATTATAGATGCTTTGTACTGGCATGGAAAGTGCCCGACGTTCTTAAAACATCGTGTCTTATCGAAGTTTCCTATGACGAGGGAGTATCTCGCTTCCATGCGCATTGCAACGCACTACTACTACCCCCATCCCTCACACTGTACGGTTTCCAGGCTGGCAATTTCTCCTTTAAAACAATAAGACCGTTTGGGCTCGCATTAAAATAAAGCAATGCAGTTTCTCCGGCAATGTCAATATTGCTCGGTGCCTACGAATTTATTATATTTGCCACGTTTTTTCGTCAACTGTCGGCATCGCCAGTGTTCGCGGATTCTATTTTCCCGCACACTGCATGTTGCGTGATATTACGGCGTTCCTTAAAAGGTTGAACAAACAAGAATTCCGATTTCATTCAACTTAGCAATCATGAAGCGCACTGTTGACCCACCGAAGTGAGTGTAAGTGCGGAAAGCTACCCCTCCACGTTCCGGAACGCGCGTTCTATTATGACGCGGAGCGTATAAATTTAGAGTTGAAATTACTCTGTAACATATTATTGTTTTAAAATGTAAAGGCAGTTTCGAATTAAAAGTCTGAATTTCGGTAATGGGGTCGACGTTGTACTTCGAATTACGAATTTTCCGTATTTCGAATTAAACAATTGAAACAACATGCAAAACTGTATCTCATGTTTCCGGGAACGAGAGCTTCTTCGAATTAGGCGGGATTTTGAATTAACCGATTTTGAATTATCGAGGTTCTACTGTAAACATGTCTTAAATGAAATAAATAAAACTGAGAGTAAAATCCTGAAAATAGGCAAATAAACAGATACAGCTGAGAATAATAGCAACATAAAAAGAACAAACATTAGTACTAAAGTAACATCCGTTAGATACTGAAAAATAACACAGATTCAGCAATCACGCAAAAAAAAAAACACACACACACACACATGCACGCACGCACACAGAGACCAAACATGCAAGGTAGAATAAATAATATGGTATCAAGACACGTTACGGTAAGACTCGTAACAGCATGACAAGAGTAAATCAAAGGTTGGTGAGCTTGATCCAAAAACACACATCAGAAATTTGGGTCGCTGCAATATAGGTCAGGCTCATCCAATCAACGCCATAAACAAACCACAACACACATGCTACATAACATATTCATGTCGCCCAAAAAAGGCGAATATGAAATGCACAGCATTAATGTTCAACCATAATCACAGAACTTAAGCTCAAGCCAGATGTCGAAGCCAAAGAGAATAATAAAAGGTCTCCAACCAAAATCACAAACAAACTCATCATCCACACGGATCAAATGGATCAGCGTTATCTTCCGCCCCTAAGTAGGGATTAATACACAACAAGCAGACATGAGGAAAATGAAACATTGAAAAAGTCTGCAGCAAATAAATAAAGAATAATCAACAGAACAGGGATCTCTCAGCATACAAGACCAGCATAACTTAGCCAAGAAAAGGAAAATGAGATAAATACCTGAAACCATGAGAAACAGAATCCATAGATTCTATTTAATCATATACATTGACTCAAACGGAGTCATACTGGGCCAATAATGAATCCTTTTAAAATACCAGTTAAAAACAATAAGAATCATCTCATAGCCCAATGCCTCCACCTTTTCAATCCATGCCATTTTTGCATCTCTCTCAGAGAGCAAAAGAATCAAAGAATAGTAAGAAAGAAATGCTTCGGCAATCTTTCACAACAAGAGGTGCTATCTGTCTAATCGGGATGAACTACATGTCAAGCTTAAGAATATCAAACAGTCAGACTGATCTATGACATCGATAAAGAACGCGATAATACCATTATAAATGGCCCGTTATTGGACATTATAAATTTTCCAGCTAACTCGTCCCTGGTTGCCAGCGTTTCACCGCAGTTTGCTAAGTTGGGCTCATCAGTTGGTAAATAGCACACCTACCAAGACATATGGCAAGTGCATACCGTGGAGGCCACTGCGTAGGCTACTTGGAGCCACCGGCAGTACCAATGCACTATGAGAGATATTCCCTATGGGAATCAACATCCATATCACAAGAACACAATGTCGGAAGGTACAACATAAAGGTAACTTGGTGTGACACCATGGCAAGAAGCTGAAAATAAGGGAATAAAACATTCAAAACCCAGAAAAAGCCCCAAGGGGGTCAGGTGGGCATGGCACTTTAAACAAAGCAAGATGTTTTAAATACTCTCATAAAGACACTTAAAAATTACAGGGGAAGTATAAAACTTAATGTATCAAGTAAGGGAGGGTCCAAGGACAATTTTTATGTAAACAAAAACTTGATAATTTGTGCATTTTCAGCCAAAAATTCAGTAGGATATCCCAAAGGAGGTAATTTTTCAAATAATTCATACCTGAATTAATTCATCTACAGGAACATAAGGTCTTTTCAATCTTTGTTTAACAATTTCTTACCTGAAGTGACATAAAGTCCTCCAACAGAGGCACACAGGCGTACTATAAACTGACCAAAGGTATCCCGCTCTTGAGTCACTCTGACTTTTAGGGCACTCATATCATACTTAAAGAAGATACCAGGGATACCATGAGAACCCTTATTGTGGTCAATAGGCCGCTCATGATCTTTCACAGAATATTGGTAAGTAGTGAGTCTTGTGAGAAAAGTCTCCACATCCGTAGGAACAACATCCACGAAGTATTGATACAACATCATGTCTGAAATCAAATATTACAAAATGACTATTAAATTAAGAAAAACTGGTTTAACTACAATTCAGGTTTATTAAAATGACCAACAAAACCATTTGACATGTCTTTCAAGTCTTCCTACAAAACTTAAAGTTTGAGAAACCGTGCACTAGCACATATAAATATTACCGTATTTCTCCAAATCCAAAACGACGATTTTTCCTCAGAATCTCATGTGAAAAATCAAGGGTTGTCTTGCATTCATGACCGAACAGTAAAAACACCACTGGCAGCTAATAAGGTTGCTTGTTGCTTTCCTTCATCCCCCGCACGCGCATAAAACTGTCCCTTCAAAGTCCGCGTCTTTATCAGGCCTATAGGCTACATCACTAGCCGTGGCAACCGGTTGTACAGTGCCCCTATTTAACATCACTAATTCTCGGGATAAATAATAATAATGTTCTAGGTTTTACATCCCAGTAACTACTTTTATGGTTCATAAGTTACGAATTTCATTATGCTCCGTATTGACAACTGATCACAATCAAAGGATAGAGAAAGGTCCATCTATTCAATACTATCATATGAGTTGCACTGAGGACTTGTTCCTCCATTTCCGAAGCCGGCAAGCGAGACATGCTTCCAGCGGCAGCCAGTTGTACCTGACGCTTAGTAAAGTAACAGTTTTATAGACAGCGGGAATATTTTCCTGATGGATCGTCGTATTATAGAGACGTGGAACAGGTGTTGCTGGCAAATTTCCTGGAAATGGAGGAACAAGTCCTCAATACAAGTCATATGATGGTATTGAATAGGTGGACCTTTCTCTATCCTTTGATAGTACTTTTACAGTTTTCAGAGATACCGAGGTGCCGGAATTTAGTCAAGCAGGAGTTATTTTATGTGCCAGTAAATCTACTGACATGAAGCTGACATATTTGAGCACCTTCAAATACCACCGGACTGAGCCAAGATCGGACCTACGAAGTTGGGGTGAGAAGGCCAGCACCTTAACTGTCTGAGCCACTCAACCTGGCTAATTCTCAGGAAATAATGAAGAGAGAATGACATTTTACTTGCCAGGAGACAGACTCGCAATGTGGGCGAGTGACAATCCCCTGAATAGATTAAAATAAAGTCCCTGTATTAGCCTCTAAAAAACTTTTTTCAAATCCGCAGAATGGAATCAAAACGTGCGAGCCTTTGAATTCTTAGAAAGGCCATGGCTACGCAGTGGCAGAGTTATAAGGCGACTACTGTACCTGACATTCAGTAAAATTAACAGTTTTATAGACAGCAGGAATATTTTCGTGATGGATAGTCGTATTGTAAAAACACGTGGAACAGGTATTGCTGGCAAATTTTCAACATATTCCCATTGATATTATAATGTAATTTTTAAGTTAATGGTTATTAAACACACAGAAATGAAGAATAATTGTGCAGCCGCAAGGAAATATGGTATAACTAAAGCCAATGTTCCGTGTTAGCGTGAAGACAAAGATAGCTTAAAAATGTGTAATGTACAAAAAATACATTCGGTGGACTGCAGTAAGAATGCTTTAAAGAACTTGAAGATGAAATTGAGAGGTACGTGCATGAAAAACGCGAGGGGGGAATGGCCATACCACAGCGCAATAAACTCTCTGACCTTCAACGTCGGCATCTTCAATACACATTGTTAACCGCTGAAGTCGACCGAAGCCGGCAAGCGAGACATACTTCGAGCAGCAGGCAACTGCACCTGACACTTATTAAAAGTAACAGTTTTATAGACAGTGGGAATATTTTTCTGATGGATCGTCGTACTATAGAGGGAACAGGTATTGCTGGAAAATTTTCAATGGGTTCCCTTCAATATTATGATGCCAATTTGAATTTAAAGGTTATTACACTCGTGGAAATAAAGAACTATTGTGCAGCCGCAAGAAAATATGGTCTAACTAAAGCCAATGTTCGTCACTGGTGTGAAGACAAAGATAAATTAAAAATGCGTACTGTACAAGAAAGGCATCCATATGATTTTACAAAGCACTTTCTAAGCCTGACTTTTTTTTTTTTTTTAAAGGAAAAAGTGGGGGTTGGTTTACATTCAGGGTCGCCTTGGATTCCAAGAAATACGGTACTCAGCATAGCAAGATAAAGCCTAGATCTTTTGACATTTCCAGAAGCTCTTAATCTCAACTATCCTAAAACATAACAAAGAAGTTTTCTTACTTTTTAAAAATGTTAAGGCGTTCTTAAAAATACACTCAGAATACAAATTACAGCAGAATGGTGAGACAAAAACCTTGTAATATTACAAAAATTGGAAGAAAAATTTCATAAATGCAATTATAATACTAATAAGATAAAATGAAAACATTTCTAGTTACTCACTTTCAGTGGTTACTTTCTCATCACCTTCCAAAGGATGAACAATACCAGGACTTGGATCACCAAACGAGAAACGGTTGATACGATGAGTAAAATTGTAGTCTGAATCAGACATGAAAGTTGAAATATGAACATGACCTCTAGGAAGGGCCAGAGACCGTCCAGCTGTGATGTGGAAGTTCCCAGCAACCTTGTTCAGCACCAAACTTCCAAAGATGCGGCAAGCATCAGGTGGATATGGAGGGATCACTGTTCTATAAAGTTCAAAATATTATTTTATAAATTATTCTCTCGCAGAATACTCTATGTAAAACAATGCACAGTAAGAGGTATAGTATAGGATAGTATTATAGTACAGTAGGTATACTAGTGTAGGAGACTAGCCCTGAGCTAGATAATATGGGTTCAACCGTAGCTCTCAAAAGGATTTTTTATAACTTGCTTTACGTCGCATTGACACAAATAAGTCTTATGGCCACAATGGGATAGGAAAGGGCTAGGAGTGGGAAGGAAACAGCCGTGACCTTAATTAAGGTACAGCCTGGTGTGAAAATGGGAAACCACAGAAAATCATCTTCAGGGCCGCCGACAGTGGGGTTCGAACCCACTATCTCCTGGATGCAAGCTCACAGCTGGTGCCCCTAACCGCATGGCCAACTCGCCCGGTCAAAAGGAATTTATAAACATTACTACAATATGTGATATGACTAACATAGAACAAATTGCCAAGTCTCTTTACATTATTTCTGGCTCCAGAATATTCTTTAGAATTATGACTCAATATCACTACCACAACCAAACACAGCACTATAAACAGTGGGTAGTAAATAATGCATCCCAATTTCTGTCAAGAAATACCCAAATGCAGAGGTAGATTTTTTCTCTTTTTCACATTGTTCTCAACATTGTATTAACTTATACAGGTTTTTGGCAAGGATGGAATATGACAAAACAAAGACTGGAAGCTTTTTTCTTCTTCTTTTTTTTCTTAATCATTTAACGGTGCATTAACACATCAAAATCAAAGGTTTTTGGTGATGGAAGGATGGAAAAGGGCTACGATTAGGAATGTAGCAGCCATTGCTTTAATTAAGGTACAGCCCTAGCATTTGCCTAGTGTGAAACTGGGAAACCACACAAAACCATCTTCAGGCCTGTGGATGGTGAGATTCACACTATCTCCTGAAGGAAGGTAAAGACCATGGCCTTAATTAAAGTGCAGCCCTGGCATTTGACTGCTGTGATTACTTTTAACTTTCACTATGTGTGTAAGGGAATTGTGTGCTAGGTACTGTTCTGGCATAGTCTTCATAGAATATACGAAGCAGGATTGTCACGGTCAACAACTCGGTCTGTAGTAAAGGTGGTTGTGTAAATGTTGAAACTCAAATTAATGTGGGGAAAAAGAAAAAAAAAAAAAGGCCATATAATTACAAAGTTGAACATGAATGAAAATACAAAATATCAGCAAAGAACTGTTCTTAACTAGAGAATTTGGGACTTTTAATGGACAGACATGTAGTATATTTGGTAAAACTACCTTGCCTTTTAATAAACACTCAACGAAACATACAATGACAAAATAAGTAAAAATAATAAAAATAGTGTTAAGATTTGCAATCAAAAACACAGATGCGCTTATCCATCTAAAACAAACCTTTTTGGCATATCTCCAAACAAAGTTGACTGTCCAGATTTCCACAGCAGATCCTGAATAGCATGGAATTCTTCACGAAGATAGGAATTAGCATAGCGTACACTGTCAAAATGGTACCGTTGCTCAGAACTCAGCTCAAACCATGTGTCCTCTTGCTCCAAATTCCCAAACTGAAGGACATTTTGACTAGTTGAATCAAGGATA